>NC_091381.1:3534893-3589893 GCF_038502225.1 Cherax quadricarinatus
GTGATGTAAATAGTACGAGGTGGAATTAGGATCATAGAAATTAGAAATCTGATGGTTTTATCAATAAGAAAGAAAGAGCAGAACAGGATGTCCAAGAGGATGTATAAATTCGGGATAGAAGGAAGAAAGGATAGAGGATGGAAGAGTTGAGTGCCGTGGTGACGGTAATTCTAATTATTATAATTGCTATTAGTATAATCATTGGAAGCGCTAAACCCGCAGGATTATACAGCGCATGTTGAGGGAGGGGAATGGAAGGTATTCAGGCTGAATTCAGAGAACTGGAGCACAGATCCAGTTTCCTAGATCAAGATCTCCTCACCAGCGTCAAGAACTTCCCTTGAGGAGAAATGAGGCTTGAGTATTCAGAAGTCATGTGTGTCTTAGATACGAGTGGAGAAAAAATGATTTGTAGAATTTGACGTGCTGTTGGAGTAACATTTGTATATTGTATATTGTATATTGCTCTTCTTCCTCCTTCGCTTCTTTGTCTCGTTACCCCTGGCAGTTGCCTTCTGGGCCTTTCTGGCCGACTTGGCAGCCTTGGCAGTTGCCTTCTGGGCCTTTCTGGCCGACTTGGTAGCCTTGGCAGTTGCCTTCTGGGCCTTTCCGGCCGACTTGGTAGTCTTGGCAGTTGCCTTCTGGGCCTTTCTGGCCGACTTGGCAGCCTTAGCAGTTGCCTTCTGGGCCTTTCTGGCCGACTTGGTAGCCTTGGCAGTTGCCTTCTGGGCCTTTCTGGCCGACTTGGTAGCCTTGGCAGTTGCCTTCTGGGCCTTTCTGGCCGACTTGGTAGCCTTGGCAGTTGCCTTCTGGGCCTTTCTGGCCGACTTGGTAGCCTTGGCAGTTGCCTTCTGGGCCTTTCTGGCCGACTTGGTAGCCTTGGCAGTTGCCTTCTGGGCCTTTCTGGCCGACTTGGCAGCCTTGGCAGTTGCCTTCTGGGCCTTTCTGGCCGACTTGGCAGCCTTGGCAGTTGCCTTCTGGGCCTTTCTGGCCGACTTGGCAGCCTTGGCAGTTGCCTTCTGGGCCTTTCTGGCCGACTTGGTAGCCTTGGCAGTTGCCTTCTGGGCCTTTCCGGCCGACTTGGTAGTCTTGGCAGTTGCCTTCTGGGCCTTTCTGGCCGACTTGGCAGCCTTAGCAGTTGCCTTCTGGGCCTTTCTGGCCGACTTGGTAGCCTTGGCAGTTGCCTTCTGGGCCTTTCTGGCCGACTTGGTAGCCTTGGCAGTTGCCTTCTGGGCCTTTCTGGCCGACTTGGTAGCCTTGGCAGTTGCCTTCTGGGCCTTTCTGGCCGACTTGGTAGCCTTGGCAGTTGCCTTCTGGGCCTTTCTGGCCGACTTGGTAGCCTTGGCAGTTGCCTTCTGGGCCTTTCTGGCCGACTTGGTAGCCTTGGCAGTTGCCTTCTGGGCCTTTCTGGCCGACTTGGTAGCCTTGGCAGTTGCCTTCTGGGCCTTTCTGGCCGACTTGGTAGCCTTGGCAGTTGCCTTCTGGGCCTTTCTGGCCGACTTGGTAGCCTTGGCAGTTGCCTTCTGGGCCTTTCTGGCCGACTTGGTAGCCTTGGCAGTTGCCTTCTGGGCCTTTCTGGCCGACTTGGTAGCCTTGGCAGTTGCCTTCTGGGCCTTTCTGGCCGACTTGGCAGCCTTGGCAGTTGCCTTCTGAGCCTTTCTGGCCGACTTGGCAGCCTTGGCAGTTGCCTTCTGGGCCTTTCCGGCCGACTTGGTAGCCTTGGCAGTTGCCTTCTGAGCCTTTCTGGCCGACTTGGCAGCCTTGGCAGTTGCCTTCTGAGCCTTTCTGGCCGACTTGGCAGCCTTGGCAGTTGCCTTCTGAGCCTTTCTGGCCGACTTGGCAGCCTTGGCAGTTGCCTTCTGGGCCTTTCTGGCCGACTTGGCAGCCTTGGCAGTTGCCTTCTGGGCCTTTCTGGCCGACTTGGCAGCCTTGGCAGTTGCCTTCTGGGCCTTTCTGGCCGACTTGGCAGCCTTGGCAGTTGCCTTCTGGGCCTTTCCGGCCGACTTGGCAGCCTTGGCAGTTGCCTTCTGGGCCTTTCCGGCCGACTTGGCAGCCTTGGCAGTTGCCTTCTGGGCCTTTCCGGCCGACTTGGCAGCCTTGGCAGTTGCCTTCTGGGCCTTTCCGGCCGACTTGGCAGCCTTGGCAGTTGCCTTCTGGGCCTTTCTGGCCGACTTGGCAGCCTTGGCAGTTGCCTTCTGGCCTTTTCCGGCCGTCTTGGCAGCCTTGGCAGTTGCCTTCTGGGCCTTTCCGACCGACTTGGCAACCTTGACAGTTGCCTTCTGGGCCTTTCCGACCGATTTGGCAGCCTTGACAGTTGCCTTCTGGGCCTTTCTGGCCGACTTGGCAGCCTTGACAGTTGCCTTCTGGGCCTTTCCGACCGACTTGGCAGCCTTGGCAGTTGCCTTCTGGGCCTTTCCGGCCGACTTGGCAGCCTTGGCAGTTGCCTTCTGGGCCTTTCTGGCCGACTTGGCAGCCTTGGCAGTTGCCTTCTGGCCTTTTCCGGCCGTCTTGGCAGCCTTGGAAGTTGCCTTCTGGGTCTTTCTGGCCGTCTTGGCAGCCTTGGCAGTTGCCTTCTGTGCCTTTCCGACCGACTTGGCAGCCTTGGCAGTTGCCTTCTGTGCCTTTCCGGCCGTCTTGGCAGCCTTTTTTACTATTTAGAAATAACACGGATAAATATTACAGAACATCGCTTGGTAGAACTGTTTAATTTATAATGTGATGCCGCAATGTACTTTTAAGCTAAATGAAAAAAAAAAATGAATTAAAGGCAATGTTAGAATAAAGATCTTAAATTAAGCATAATCTCCATTTAAATAATAAATTTTCTCTTTTAGGCCTAGAAAAATATTTTAAATTAGAAAACATACCAGTATATTTGCATTAAAACTTAGATTTTAAATACATATTGAGCGGCATAATTAATTTAAGACGGGATACCACATTATTATACCCAACAATAAATTTTCTAGCTCCTGGGCTAAGTTTACAATTCAAGTTTTCTTTTAACAACATTCAATATACAGGTAAATTATTATGAAAGCTTCTTTCAAAGTCTATGTAAGATATTCCAGCAACCCTCAGTAAGTGAGCTGCAAATTCTAGCTTACACCCAGCTACCTGTTTACTAAGTGAAGGACTACAGGAGTAAGGTGGCTTCCCTACAGTGGTTGTGCTCTGTGTGTGTTCACATGTGCACACACACGTAGGAGAGCTCAAGTGGGTAGGCTGGAATGATATAGCAGCAGTGTTTTACATAGTCCTTTGTTAGACATGACAAATGATTCACTCCCAACACTGACGAGTGTAGTCATTAACAGAGCGGTTGCTATTCCTGCGTCTGTTTAAACCCACTAGTGTTTAGCCCTCGGATACTTTAATGCAAATTTTCGACAACTTATAGAAGTTTTAATACAAACTCATTTTTTCTTGTTGGCATGCTGCTATTATTATAAAAAAAATAACAAATTTGATTCTGGCTTGGTATCTCGTATTTTCTTTCTTTATTTAAAGGCAATAAACAACCTATATAAAACATTCAGCAATTAAAATCAAGATTTAGGACATGTACGATGGTAAATAAGTGACGGTTAACAACCAGCTTTGCGGAGGCGATCCAGCAGGACCTGTGGGGCCTAGAAATGTGAGATAACAATGTTGGGATCCAGCAGGCTTCTCACGCTCGACTCATGACGGTACTCACCTAGTTGTGGTTGCAAGGGTCGAGTCACTAAGGTGTTGCAGTTCTTCGTGGGTGGTTGCCTGCCGGCGGCTCGCCACCTCCACTAACTGGATAAACAGCTTCTAAAAAAAAAACATCCTGGTGTGTGGCACAGCCTTGTAAAGTGGCACCGATTTTAACAGGTAAAGTTAGTCCCTTCCTCCTGGTTAGCAAGGGAATCTCTTCACTCTGTGATCTTTAGCCAGCCTTGTACACTCTAACAGTCGACATTCTCTCTCCTCTCAGCTGTCGTAACCCATTTAGATCACCAGTAGCTCACTCTGGTCTCTCTAGTTGTTGAGCTTAATCGGTGACCACTAGATCAGATCAGTCATTATTAACTCAACTCAGCTAGTCACCTCTAGCTGTCTTCAGTAAGTCACCACTTTATCATTTGTAGCAGAAGCTACTAGTTAAGGGTAGCAGGGAGCTGGAGTAGTGTTTCTGTCTGGCTGAATGATTTATAGGATTTCAGTTATTCACATGAACAAGCACTGCTATTATTATTATTATAATCAAAAAGAAGCGCTAAACCACAAGGGCTATACAGCGCTGCTCAAGCAGTGTTAACTAGTCCAATTTAATCTTCACTAAAACAGCCAGCAAAGCAACATACTCGCGGATCATTCAGTCATGGCGGCTATCCAACGTAAAAAGACCACTTAGTAAACATGCCCTTATTATTACCAAAATTTTCTTTTGAGCGCAAGTCATTAAAACTCTAATTATGAATTTAGCTGATATAATGAAGCGAATAACTTAACTCTGGAACACCAGGAAATACTTGGGAGTGTTTAACAAAGAGTGGGCTACCCTTCTGGAAATCATCCACACCAGAAGACGTTTTCTAGACCAAACCAACACCACACTGGAACATAGTGTGTGGTCGTTCGTCTGTCTAATTTTAAATTCGCTATGTTTTACGATTGCGTCTTTGTAGCCTAGGCAAGTAATATTTAGACTTAATTAAGCCCAGTTTAAACGCAAACACATACGGAAAGTTAACAGGAAAAACTATAAAATATATATAAAATGTTGAATATAATTGTTACCCTGGAGAAAGAATATGGAGATTGATAATAGGGATACCTAATAATTATCCAACCATGCTTAATTGACTCTCTCACTGTGAAGACCTGCAATACGTCAACGCGATGCATTCAACACGAGTAAGAACAGTTGTGCATGTGCTTTCTTGCAAGAGCAACACAACGATCAATGTGTAACTAATTTGTCATTAGCATACATAGAGTTTTAGAGAGTTTATTCTATTTCAAGTGTAGCTTCTTGACTGACTCAAAGGAATTTGAAGCTGCTCAGCTCTTTCTCTGATTAAACCTGATTATTTCTCATTCCTCATTAATGGAAGACTCTTACCGGTTTACCGTGTCGCCATGAATATAATAATTAAGCAGTGATTCTCTTGTTTATCTGTATTTGCTGCAGTTAATTGTATCCACGAGCAGCGAATGTTTTCTGGCGTCAAATAAGGGACTCTCGATGCAGTAAACTAGTGTAAAACCCTCCCATTCCTCGGATCAAACCTGATTACCCCCTTCCTCTCCCCATGCACTGTATGGACCTTATGGGTTTAGCGCCTCTTCTGAAATATTATCTGGTGTTAGACTCACGTATCAGCACGGAATATTACGCTAATGATATCGTTTATATAAATATATCTTTTTAATTTATCGATATCTTTTATTGTTTTTTCCTAATATATATTTATATTTTACGATATTTACGATATTTAGCCAACAGTGACTATTTTATTTTGCACTGATTACATATTTGTAGAATCCAGAGTCTTAATCTGAGTGACGGACCTGTATGTAGGGGGTAAAAAGTGTTACCAAAATAAAGTGTTATCACCAAGGGTGAACTTGGGCACTTAATGAGCCCCCCACATTAAGTTCGGTAAGATTAAAACATTAAACGTAAACACTACACTTAAAAACGGTTTATTGCAATGTTTAGAATTAAATATTGCTTATTAGTGACCAACACTCAATGTTCTCATTCGCATCTCAAATACAGTAATTGAGTACACATCTCGTACATTATGCACACTCTAGACAAACAATAAGATCACAGTAAACAGGTCATATCACAATGTCTATAACAACCACTGTGAAAAATTAGTGAAATTCCTAGTGCTTTCGTGATTTCTCACAATATCAAGGTCCATGATAATGTGAGTATCACGGAAACGACTGGAATTTCACTATTTTTTCGCAGCAGGTGTTTTGCACTCTGGGGAAAGTATATGGTACATTCGCAGTATAGGAGTTTACGGGTTCCAAATAACCACGACACCCATAAATATCCTATCCAAGATAGGTACAACGTTAGAAAACAGTCAACACCTTGACAAAAACATGGAATAGCAATACCATGCATCAAGCATCCTGTGGATACAGAGGTCCTTAAACCAGAACAAAGTTGTAGCTACATTGCTAGTCGGTGTAATTTCTTGTTATCCCACTGTGACAATGCACAGACTGCCAACAACTTAGAATTTTCTAGAGCCAGGCTCTAAACAGAAAGGTATCCTGACAGAAATATTCTGCAACTATCCACGAGATATGCATACGGACCCTAGATAATATTCCTGTGAGATAAAATCGGCAAGAACACAATTACACTCTCCGTCTCATTACCAGAGATATGTAACGATATAAAAACTTACATAGGAACACTTAGAAATGGAGAGGAAGAAGCAGCCAGCCAGCAGCAATTTCAAGCTGTACCAGTAGCATTATACGACAGAGAGAGAGAGAGAGAGAGAGAGAGAGAGAGAGAGTAGGTAGCCCTTCTCTCTAGGCGATTTTTAAATAATTATAAAAAATCGGCATGGGTGAACGATAATCACAAAAACATTGTTCACTCATATATGTATAAAAATATAATTAAATGGTGTCAAATTACAATGCATAATGACAGATATGACACAGGTGAGAAGGTCATGCCCTGTGCTGAGCTCAACCAAAAGGGAAAAGCTTGGGAAAGTCCAGAAGGCAAATACATCTGTTAGCCTAAACAGCTGTCATGCCCTCACCTCTCTTAACAAAATGAACTATTGAAAAATAAACAACGTTGATTCTACACACACACAACGAGACTAGTCCCAGAGCTAGGAGGTATGCCCTACGAGGATAGATTAAGGGAAATCGACCTCACGACACTGGAGGACAGGAGAGAGGGGTGACATGATAACGACATATAATTTTTTTAATACATCGGTCGTTTCCCACCAAGGTAGGGTGGCCCGAAAAAGAAAAACTTTCACCATTATTCACTCCATTACTGTCTTGCCAGAGGTGTGCTTACACTACAGTTATAAAACTGCAACATTAACAGCCGTCCTTCACAGTGCAGGCACTGTACTTTCCATCTCTATGACTCAAGTCTTGTCTGCCGGTTTCCCTGAATCCTTTCATAAATATTTCCCTGCTCACATTCCAACCTCCTTTACCCCCTCCCTCAACCTTTCCTAGGCCGACCTCTACACTGCCTTCCCTCCACTACAGATTTATTCACTCTCGAAGTCATTCTATTTTGTTCCAGCCTCTCTACACGTCCGTACCACCTCAACAACCCTTTCCCAACCCTCTGGCTAATAGTTTTGGTAATCCCACACCTCCTACTAATTTCCAAACTACGGATACTCTGCATTATATTCACACCACAAATTACCTTCAGACACGACATCACTGCCTCCAGCCTTGTCCTTGTTGCAACATTCATCACCCATGCTTCACACCCATCTAAGAGCGTTGGTCTAACTATACTCTCATACATTCCCCTTTTTGCTTCCATGGACAAAGTTCTTTGTCTCCACAGACTCCTCAGTGCACCACTCACCTTTTTTCCCTCGTCAGTTCTATGATTCGCCTCGTTTTTCATAGACCCATCTGCTGACATGTCCACTCCTAAATATATGAATACATTCACTTCCTCCATGTTTTCTCCCTCCAATCTGATATCCAATCTTTCATTGCTTATTTTTTTTATCCTCATCACTTTACTCTTTCCTATATTCACTTTTAATTTTCTTTTACATTCTCTACGAAACTCATCCACCAACCTCTGCAATTTCTCTTCAGAATCTTCCAACAGCACCGTGTCATCAGCAAAGAGCAACTGTGATAATTCTCACTTTTTGTTAGATTCGCGGCCTGGTTATAGACTGGGCTGCGAGGGAGTTGACCCCAGAAATCCTCTTCAGGTATACTCCAGGTATGCAACTCTTGCCAACACCCGAGCATTCACTTCTCTTACAACCCCATCAATAAATATATTAAACAATCACGGTGACATCACACATCCTTGTCTAAGGCCTACTTTTACAGGGAAATAATCTCCCCCTCTCCTACATACTTTAACCTGAGCCTCACTATCCTTGTAAAATCTTTTCACTGCTTTGAATAACCTACCTCTTATTCCATACATATGCAATATCTGCCACATTGCCCCTCTATCTATCCTGTCATACGCCTTTTCCAAATCGATAAATGCCACAAAAAACCTCTTTACCCTGATTTAAATACTCTTTACCTACATGTTTCACTGTAAATACTTGGTCTACACACCTTTCCTAAAGCCTCCTTGTTCATCTGTTATCCTGCTCTCCGTCTTATTCTTAATTCTTTCAATAATAACTTTACCATACACTTTACCAGATATATTCAACACTTATTCCATTTTCCATTTTCCTTGTATCCCATCTACCTTTTACTCTCACTTTATATACAGCTAAAAAGTGATCTGATATATCTGTGGCCCCTCTATAAACATGTATATCCTGAAGTCTACTCAACAGTCTTTTATCTACCAATACGTAGCCCAACAAACTGTCATTACGCTCTACATCATATCTTGTATATTTATTTATCCTTTTTTATTCTTAAAATATGTGTTATCTATGAAAGGTTCAATCAGAGGACCCCCATTATCATTTACACCTGGCACCCCAAACTTACCTATCAAACCCTTTACAAATGTCTCTCCTACTTTATCATTTAGGTCCCCTACCACAGTTACTCTCACTTTGTTCAAAAGTTCCTACACACTCGCTTAGCATCTCCCAAAATCTCTCTCTCTCTCTCTTCTACACTCCTCTTTTCTCCAGGTGCATACACACTTATTGTTATAGCTTTAAGAAGAGGTATGATAAATCTCATGGAGCAGGGAGAGAGAGGACCTAGTAGCGACCAGCAAAGAGGCGGAGCCAGAAGCTTCGACTCGACCTCTACAACCACAATTAAGTGAGTACACACACACACACACACACACACACACACACACACACACACACACACACACACACACACACACACACACACACACACACACACACACACACACACACACACACACACACACACACACACACACACACACACACACACACACACACACACACACACACACACACACACACACACACACACACACACACACACACACACACACACACACACACACACACACACACACACAATTCCTGCATAAAATGAGAAAATTTTACCATATTACATAAAGACATTATGCAAAAGATAACCCTGGCATAATAACACATAATTTATGTTGTAATATTGTAATGTAATATTTAACCTTAACAAATATTTGAATTGGGTTTTGCTGAAACTTCATCAGTTTCAACATTGATGGGCCTATTTAACTGACAATTGACTGAGTAATTGTAGACCATCCTGGGACTGATAGTTTGTTGTGTACCAGCAACACATCCTGGGACTGATAGTTTATTGTGTACCAGCAACACATCCTGGGACTGATAGTTTATTGTGTACCAGCAACACATCCTGGGACTGATAGTTTATTGTGTACCAGCAACACATCCTGGGAGTGGTAGTTTATTGTGTACCAGCAACACATCCTGGGAGTGGTAGTTTATTGTGTACCAGCAACACATCCTGGGAGTGGTAGTTTATTGTGCACCAGCAACACATCCTGGGAGTGACAGTTTATTGTGCACCAGCAACACATCCTGGGAGTGACAGTTTATTGTGCACCAGCAACACATCCTGGGAGTGACAGTTTATTGTGCACCAGCAACACATCCTGGGAGTGACAGTTTATTGTGTACCAGCAACACATCCTGGGAGTGGTAGTTTATTGTGCACCAGCAACACATCCTGGGAGTGACAGTTTATTGTGTACCAGCAACACATCCTGCGAGTAGTAGTTTATTGTGTACCAGCAACACATCCTGCGAGTAGTAGTTTATTGTGTACCAGCAACACATCCTGGGACTGGTAGTTTATTGTGTACCAGCAACACATCCTGGGACTGGTAGTTTATTGTGTACCAGCAACACATCCTGCGAGTGGTAGTTTATTGTGTACCAGCAACACATCCTGGGACTGATAGTTTATTGTGTACCAGCAACACATCCTGGGAGTGATAGTTTATTGTGTACCAGCAACACATCCTGGGACTGATAGTTTATTGTGTACCAGCAACACATCCTGGGACTGATAGTTTATTGTGTACCAGCAACACATCCTGGGACTGATAGTTTATTGTGTACCAGCAACACATCCTGGGAGTGGTAGTTTATTGTGTACCAGCAACACATCCTGGGAGTGGTAGTTTATTGTGTACCAGCAACACATCCTGGGACTGGTAGTTTATTGTGTACCAGCAACACATCCTGCGAGTGGTAGTTTATTGTGTACCAGCAACACATCCTGCGAGTGGTAGTTTATTATAGAGTGAGAATTGATAACAATACTTTTATTGCTAGCCCTAATAGCAGAAATTAGAGTAATGCTGGTGAGTGAGGGAGATGACCAGTGTTGCTGGTTAGTATGGGAGATGACTAGTGATACTTTTGAGTGTGGAAAATGACCAGTGATGCTGACTCCAGTGCTGTGTCCTAATTCCATCTACCTATATCAATCTTCTCGTGGGGAAAGATCCTGAGTGCCGGTGAGAGGCTCTAGCTGTAAGGAAATTGACCGGTGCTCCCTCTCTTTGGATCACACCTGAATGCTTCCCATTCCCTCGGTCGCTGTGCATCTCAGGGTTTAGCGCTCTTTCTCATGAATGTAAATGTGCTTGATAGGATGTGAAGGTGGTGATAGTAATAAATACCACAGTCATGATGATGGTGATAGTGCTGAAAGTGATGATAATGATGATGATTATGGTTGGGTTGATGATGATGACAGACAAGAAAACTGTGGTGGAGATAATGAAATAATAGTGATGATAATTAAGGTGGTAATTGTAATGATTGATGATGACGTACATGTGTACGACTCTCAAAAGCCCTTAGAAGCCAATGGCTATTCAGCGCTTTGAACACAAATGTTGCTGACATCATTACCAATTTGCTGCTATCATTACCAATTTGCTGCTGCTGCTTCTGCAGAGATGCTGCCATCATTACCAGCCCGCTGTCGTGACCAATATGCTGTCAGGATACAGAAATCGTCGTCCCAGTGCAATCAAAACAATTCAGATTCCATAGAGCGCATTCCCTCGGCCGTATCCGCAATTTGTTCCACGTCTTCGGCCATAAGGCACATTATAGAAGTCATTAGAGTGTAATACAGAAATTCCAAAGGATGAGAGAGAGAGACGATAAGGTCAGGTTCATCAGATCTGGAGCTCTATTTAGGTAATGTGGTTAAAATTGATGGGACGATGATGACTATTATGACGGTGGCTATGATGATTGAGAGACAAATGGCATATATTTCCATAATATCATTATATTTATGAGGACACACTAAACCCGTAGCTGTCATACACTACTTTGGTAATGAGACACAATCAGGATTGAACCCAGGAAGGAAAAAGCGTCTCCGTGGATTACGAGGCTTTTGGCACTGAGGCGCAACCCTCAACAGGAGACATCTTAATAGACTCACAGAATCTCATACGATGGTGATGAGCGGAGTGACTGTATCCGGCAGGTGGTGGTAGGGCGCGGCGGCTAAGGTGCAGCGCGCTCTGCAGGACCTCCCTGGAGCCCAAGATAACACGAGGGTGAGCTTAATGAAGGAACACCACCTCCAGAGAGGCTAGATGCAGAACGCTACCTGCCGGGCCATTGGTGATAGCGAGGGATTTATGCTCAGGTCTTGCCTCATTTGTATTTTGTTTTTTTGTTTTCTGACTTTGGTTTGTACACCTGATGACGAGGTGATTACACCCAGACGAACGTATTGAGACGAACACATCCAGACGAACGTATTGAGACGAACACATCCAGACGAACGTATTGAGACGAACACATCCAGACGGACACACCCAGACTGACACAGCCAGACTGACACAACTAAACTGACACAACCAGACTGACACAACCCTGACACACCCAGACTAACACAGCCAGTTGCTGGACACACTGCGAGCCTGATCCAGCAACTGGTTTCTAGAGTTTAACCCCTACCAAGTGCAAAGCCATGATGATCGGGGAAGAGCAAAGAAGACCACGGACAGAGTACAGTTTAAGGGGCCAAAGACTGCAAACCTCATTCAAGGAAAAGGATCTGAGGGTGAGTACAATACCGAGTACATCTCCTGAAGCGCACATCAACCAAATAACTGCTGCAGCATTTGGGCGATTAGCAAACCTAAGAATAGTGTTTCGAAATCTCAGTATGGAATCATTCAGGGCTTTATACACAGTGTATGTCAGGCCCATACTTGAGTATGCAGCACCAGTCTGGAACACATACCTAGTAAAGCACGTCAAGAAATTAGAGAAAGTGCAGAAGTTTGCAATGTGATTAATCCCGGAGCATGTCCTACGAAGGGGCATGTCCTACGAAGAAAGGTTAAAAGAAATCGCCCTGACGACACTGGAGGACAGGAGAGAGATGGGGGGACATGATAACAATATATAAAATGCTGAGAGGAATTGACAAGATGGATAGAGACAGGATGTTCCAGAGATGGGACACAGAAACAAGGAGTCACAATTAAAAGTAAACACTCAAATGAGCCACAGGAATGTTAGGAAGTGTTTCTTCAGTCATAGAATTGCCAGGAAGTGGAATAATCTGGAGAGTGATGTAGTGGAGGCAGGATCCATACATAGCTTTAAGAAGAGGTACGACAAAGCTCGAGCATCAGAGAGGGAATGAACCTAGTAGACAACAGTGAAGAGGCGGGGGCAAAGAGCTGTGACAAGACCCCTGCAACCACAATTAGGTTAGTACACCCTGACTGACCCAACCAGAGGAAAACGCATTACAAGGCACCTGAAGAAACACTGCCCGAGAAACACTAGAGGAGAAACACTGCCAGAGGAACACTGCCAGAGAAACACTACCAGAACAACACTGCCAGAGAAACACTACCAGAACAATACTGTCAGAAAAACACTGCCAGGACAACACTGCCAGAACAACACTGCTAGAACAACACTGCCAGAACAACACTGCAAGAGAAGCACTGCCAGAGAAACATTACCAGAACAACACTGTCAGAGAAACACTATCAGAACAACACTGCCAGAGAAACACTGCCAGAGAAACATTACCAGAACAACACTGTCAGAGAAACACTACCAGAACAACACTGCCAGAACAGCACTGCGAGAACAACAATGCCATAACAACACTGCCAGAACAACAGTGCCAGAACAACAGTCCCAGAACAACAGTGCCAGAACAACAATGCCAGAACTACACTGCCAGAACAACACTGCCGGAACACCACTGCCAGACCAACACTGCCAGAACAACACTGCCAGAACAACACTGCCAGAACAACACTGCCAGAACAACACTGCCAGAACAACACTGCCAGAACAACACTGCCAGAACAACACTGCCGGATCAACACTGCCAGAACAACACTGCCAGAACAACACTGCCGGATCAACACTGCCAGAACAACACTGTCGGATCAACACTGCCAGAACAACACTGCCAGAACAACACTGCCGGATCAACACTGCCAGAACAACACTGCCGGATCAACACTGCCAGAACAACACTGCCAGAACAACACTGCCAGAACAACACTGCCAGAACAACACTGCCAGAACAAAACTGCCAGAACAACACTGCCAGAACAACACTGCCAGAGCAACACTGCCAGAACAACACTGCCAGACATACATCACAACATGCACACATCAATATAAACAAAAGCAGCGGCACTTGGGATGAGGACGATAAACGTATTAAATAATAACTAATAAGTGCTGAATTAATTTTCCAAGCAATGAAAACCAGAACAAATTACGAAAATTACAGCACAAAGCGGCTATGCAGCCCCAGATAGCCAGGCATGACTACTGAGATTCCAGCCCTCATGGCCAAGGCAACTCGTGCATGACACATTACAAACACTGCTAGCGTTTAGCATGACTGCATAAAAATGTCTCTCAGCTTAAGAGTTTGCTCACAGAGCGACCGGAGATATGTTTACTAACCATTGAATTTTTTATTGCGTCTGGGATAACCATTAGAATAGCGAACGATTTTGATTTTATATCAGCGTCTGACTGTCGACTGTTATGCCGAATAGGGCGATAAACCACTCCAATAGAGATAGAAATTTAGTTTTATGTCGGACAGTGGAATAAACCAGAGGAAAAGAGAGAGAGACAGCTTCTCGAGGGCCGAGAAAAACTAATTTTGGGTGTGATTTACAGGGCCCCAAATCTTGATAGGGAGTGCAGTAAACTTCTATGGGACGAAATTCGTAAGGCATCTACATACGAAAATGTTGTGCTAATGGGAGATTTCAACTATAGACAGATTGACTGGAGCAATTTGACAGGAAATTTAGAGTCAGGTGACTTTCTTGATACGATCCAGGATTATTTTTTAAAACAGTTTGTGACAGAGCCAACTAGGGAAAATAACCTCCTTGACTTGGTTCTTGCCAGTAGGGAAACACTAATTAATAATCTTGAGGTTAATGATGAGCTTGGGGAAAGTGATCACAAATCACTCAGTTTTAATATATCATGGAATTCCCCTAATAATGGCAATCAAGTCTCCGTCCCTGACTTTCGCTTGGTTGATTTCATAGGACTGAAAAATTACTTAGGTGGGCTGAACTGGAATGACCTGACTAAGGGTCAGGTAGGTGGTGATGGTTGCCGATATGATGCTTTCCAGGGCATAGTTCTAGCTGCTCAGTCAAATTATGTTCCAAATAGGGAAATCAGATCAAACAAAAATGATCCTAAATGGATGAACAATAGATTAAAATATCTGATTGGTCAAAAGAGAGGCATATATAGGCAAATCAAAAGAGGAGAGGGGCAATTAAGAAATCGATATATTCAATTAAAGAGAGAAATAAAAAAGGGAATTAGAAAAGCAAAAAGAGATTATGAGGTTAAAGTTGCAAGAGAATCGAAGACTAACCCAAAAGGATTCTTTCAGGTATACAGAAGTAAGATCAGGGACAAGATAGGCCCATTCAAAAGTTCCTCGGGTCAGCTCACTGACAGTGATAAGGAAATGTGTAGAATTTTTAACACATACTTCCTCTCCGTTTTTACACGGGAGGATACCAGCGATATTCCAGTAATGATAAATTATGTAGAACAGGACGATAATAAACTGTGCACGATTAGGGTCACAAGTGACATGGTCCTTAGGCAAATAGATAAATTAAAACCTAACAAATCCCCAGGCCCTGATGAAATGTATGCAAGCGTTCTAAAGGAATGTAAAGAGGAGCTTAGCAAACCTTTGGCTAATCTTTTCAACATATCACTACAAACTGGCATGGTGCCAGAAAAGTGGAAAATGGCAAATGTGATACCTATTTTCAAAACAGGTGACAGGTCCTTAGCTTCGAACTATAGACCAATAAGCCTAACCTCCATAGTGGGAAAATTTATGGAATCAATAATTGCAGAGGCAGTTCGTAGCCACCTTGAAAAGCATAAATTAATCAACGAATCTCAGCATGGTTTTACAAAGGGGCGTTCCTGCCTTACGAATTTATTAACTTTTTTCACTAAGGTATTTGAGGAGGTAGATCATGGTAATGAATATGATATTGTGTATATGGACTTCAGTAAGGCTTTTGACAGGGTCCCACATCAGAGACTATTGAGGAAAATTAAAGCACATGGAATAGGAGGAGAAATTTTTTCCTGGATAGAGGCATGGTTGACAAATAGGCAGCAGAGAGTTTGCATAAATGGGGAGAAATAAGAGTGGGGAAGCGTCACGAGAGGTGTTCCACAGGGGTCAGTGTTGGGCCCCCTGCTGTTCACAATCTACATAAACGACATAAATGAGGGCATAAAGAGCGACATCGGCAAGTTTGCCGATGACACCAAAATAGGCCGTCGAATTCATTCTGACGAGGACATTCGAGCACTCCAGGAAGATTTGAATAGACTGATGCAGTGGTCGGAGAAGTGGCAGATGCAGTTTAAGATAGACAAATGCAAAGTTCTAAATGTTGGACAGGACAATAACCATGCCACATATAAACTAAATAATGTAGATCTTAATATTACGGATTGCGAAAAAGATTTAGGAGTTCTGGTTAGCAGTAATCTGAAACCAAGACAACAGTGCATAAGTGTTCGCAATAAAGCTAATAGAATCCTTGGCTTCATATCAAGAAGCATAAATAATAGGAGTCCTCAGGTTGTTCTTCAACTCTATACATAGATGAATGGTTCAGAGAACCGACATGTTGATAAATTAGACACATGTGCAACTCTTGGGTATCTTTATTGAGGAAACGTTTCGCCACACAGTGGCTTCATCAGTCCATACAAAGGAGAATCTTGAAGAATAGGAGGAGAATGAGGTAATCAGTCCCTCAACCTTGAGTCGATGTGGTCAGTCCATCAATCTTGAAAAGAATTGAGGGACTGACCACATCGACTCAAGGTTGAGGGACTGATTACCTCATTCTCCTCCTATTCTTCAAGATTCTCCTTTGTATGGACTGATGAAGCCACTGTGTGGCGAAACGTTTCCTCAATAAAGATACCCAAGAGTTGCACATGTGTCTAATTTATCAACTCTATACATCATTGGTTAGGCCTCATTTAGATTATGCTGCACAGTTTTGGTCACCGAATTACAGAATGAATATAAATTCTCTGGAAAATGTACAAAGGAGGATGACAAAGTTGATCCCATGTATCAGAAACCTTCACTATGAGGATAGACTAAGGGCCCTGAATCTGCACTCTCTAGAAAGACGTAGAATTAGGGGGGATATGATTGAGGTGTATAAATGGAAGACAGGAATAAATAAAGGGGATGTAAATAGTGTGCTGAAAATATCTAGCCTAGACAGGACTCACAGCAATGGTTTTAAGTTGGAAAAATTCAGATTCAGGAAGGATATAGGAAAGTACTGGTTTGGTAATAGAGTTGTGGAAGAGTGGAACAAACTCCCAAGTACAGTTATAGAGGCCAGAACGTTGTGTAGCTTTAAAAATAGGTTGGATAAATACATGAGTGGATGTGGGTGGGTGTGAGTTGGACCTGATAGCTTGAGCTACCAGGTCGGTTGCCGTGTTCCTCCCTTAAGTCAATGTGACCCGACCTGACTAGGTTGGGTGCATTGGCTTAAGCCGGTAGGAGACTTGGACCTGCCTCGCATGGGCCAGTAGGCCTTCTGCAGTGTTCCTTCGTTCTTATGTTCTTATGACACTACACTGAAGAAGGAGACAGGTGATAGGAATCAACCCATCATCATGAGAGTTTTGTTATCGAAGCTCTCACAAGGATTTGTGAGATACTTTCCTCATAATTACATCAATGAAATATTTGAGTTTGATAAGACATGTGCGAGTAAGAAGGAAGGAGCACTACAGCAGACCTACTTGCCCAAGCTTGGCTATTTCAAATAATACCCACCCACACCCACTCATGTAATTGTCTAACCTATTTTTGAAGCTACACAAGGTTCTCCCTTCATTGACGCTACTCGGGAGTTTGGTTGCCTTCAAATATCCTTTCTAAATATATTTTTTTTATCTTGCTTAGATATTTATAACACGTCACTTGCATCCTCATTATTTATTCCTGCTTTTCATTTATACACCTTATTCATATCCCCCCCTAATTCTACGCCTTGCAAGAGAGGGCAGGTTAAGTGATTTCAAATATATGGGGTCTGCTTTGTCATCCCTCTCTGTACGTTTCACATCGCATTTATGTCCTGTAATATGGTGACCAGAACTGTGCAGAATAATCTAAATGAGGTCTAACCAACGATACATTGAGTTGGAGTATAACCCGAGGCTTCCTGTTATTTATACTTCTAGATATGAAACCAGGAACTTTATTCGCGTTATTGCGAATAGTTACGAACTGTTTTCTTGGCTTTAGATTACTGGTAACTAGAGCTCCTAAATCTTTCTCGCATTCAGAGTGACTGAGATTTTCGTTTTTTAGTTTGTGTCATGGTAATTTTCTTATCCAAGGCTTAGAACTTAGCATTTGTCTATATTAAACTGCATCTGCCACTTTCCCGACTACTGCATCAATCTAGTGTTCTCTTCAGAATTAATCCGACGGCCTATTTTAGCGTAATCGGCAAACTTGCTTATGTCGCTATGTATTCCCTCATCTCTGTCGTTTATGTATATTGTGAGCAAGAAAGAACCCAACACTGATATCTGTGGAACACCGCCTGTGACGTGCTCCCACTCTGATTTCTCCCCATTTACAAAACTGCGGCAGGCCAGGCTTCGACCCCACGACACATTGTCCAGCCTCAAGAGACAACACAACGTACATGTCACCTTATTCACTCGCCCATTAAACAGGAGGAGGCTGAAATTAATCCTTGAGCATAAGACTACCACAAATGTAATCGGATTCTGAGAAACACCTAGCTCTGCTGGGTGCGTTATCTTCGTAGGATCGATGGCTGAATGGATAAAATGACACGTACACTGTGTTGTGTCTTGAGGCGGGGGATCGAACCCTGGCCTGCCGCAGTTTGGTAAATGATCTATATATAAATACACACACACACACACACACACACACACACACACACACACACACACACACACACACACACATATATATATATATATATATATATATATATATATATATATATATATATATATATATATATATATATATATATATATATATATTTGTAATAATTATTTTTCTATTAGCCTGTGTTTTTAAATGTTAATATCTATCAGCTACAATATATGCTCATGTGTACTTGTGCACTCCTGTCTAGACACCCAGTGAATCCTACTCACATCATTATAAAGATTAATAGTTTTTTCTCTTTTTCGAGATTCTATAAAGGAGGTGCCCGTCACGGAATGCACGGAGGAAATATAACATAAAGTATATTTCTAGGATTTAAGAAGACACGAAGGAAGCCATTAATCTGATTGTTACGAATCATACACATTTACGAATTCCAATCACATCTGTGGCCAATTGTGAACAGAAAGCCAATGATTCCTCGCTGCCCCGGTCGTGCGAGATAACTTCGAGTTATCCCTATGAAGACCGCTAAGAAGGTATATAATAGAAGTGAAGAACACCCACGGAGAACATTGTATCGAGCAGCTAGCTAACGAGCAAGTTATTTACAGTAGCAGCAGTAATGGTGGTTTATTGGTGAACAGTCTGGGGGAGGTCTAGGTGGGGAGGTGAAGAGTTTGGGATGGAGAAGAGTGAGAGGGCGAGGAAATGATTGGAGGGAGAGATAGAAGATAGAAGAAGAGAATAAGAGAGAGAGGGGGGGCGGGACAGAGAGGAACATTATGCTTATTCGTAAATATTCTTGTGTGTATGAGTGTGCCTATTTACGAAATGTATGCGTATCGATTTGCACGTATACAAACAAAGAGACGTCAGTTTTACTCTCAGCGCGAAGGATCTTGTTGAGATCTTCAGCGTAGCAACGACGGTACCAGCAACACAGAGGTTTACAATGTACCAGCAACACAGAGGTTTACAATGTACCAGCAACACAGAGGTTTACAATGTACCAGCAACACAGAGGTTTACAATGTACCAGCAACACAGACGTTTACATTGTACCAGCAACACAGAGGTTTACAATGTACCAGCAACACAGAGGTTTACAATGTACCAGCAACACAGAGGTTTACAATGTACCAGCAACCCAGAGGTTTACAATGTACCAGCAACACAGAGGTTTACAATGTACCAGCAACACAGAGGTTTACAATGTACCAGCAACACAGAGGTTTACAATGTACCAGCAACCCAGAGGTTTACAATGTACTAGCAACACAGAGGTTTACAATGTACCAGCAACCCAGAGGTTTACAATGTACCAGCAACACAGAGGTTTACAATGTACCAGCAACACAGAGGTTTACAATGTACCAGCAACCCAGAGGTTTACAATGTACCAGCAACACAGAGGTTTACAATGTACCAGCAACACAGAGGTTTACAATGTACCAGCAACACAGAGGTTTACAATGTACCAGCAACACAGAGGTTTACAATGTACCAGCAACACAGAGGTTTACAATGTACCAGCAACACAGAGGTTTACAATGTACCAGTGGCAATTTATGAAAAGATCACTTGAAGCTGGAAGTGTTACTTGACACATAGCGTCAGTGTTACTTGACACACAGCGACAGTGTTACTTGACACACAGCGTCAGTGTTACTTGACACACAGCGTCAGTGTTACTTGACACACAGCGTCAGTGTTACTTGACACACAGCGACAGTGTTACTTGACACACAGCGACAGTGTTACTTGACACACAGCGTCAGTGTTACTTGACACACAGCGTCAGTGTTACTTGACACATAGCGTCAGTGTTACTTGACACACAGCGTCAGTGTTACTTGACACATAGCGTCAGTGTTACTTGACACACAGCGTCAGTGTTACTTGACACATAGCGTCAGTGTTACTTGACACACAGCGTCAGTGTTACTTGACACACAGCGTCAGTGTTACTTGACACACAGCGTCAGTGTTACTTGACACACAGCGTCAGTGTTACTTGACACACAGCGTCAGTGTTACTTGACACACAGCGTCAGTATTACTTGACACACAGCGTCAGTGTTACTTGACACACAGCGTCAGTGTTACTTGACACACAGCGTCAGTGTTACTTGACACACAGCGTCAGTGTTACTTGACACACAGCGACAGTGTTACTTGACACACAGCATCAGTGTGACTTAACCCATAACAATAATAATGACCAACAATAATAATAATAATAATAATAATAATAATAATAATTATTATTATTATTATTATTATTATTATTATTATTATTATTATTATTATTATTATTATTATTATTATTATTATTATTATTATTTTAATATCAATGATAATAAAAATTATATTATAAAACAAAAGAAGGGAGAAAAGGGTCTAAAACTGCCAATTAGGAAGAAAAAAGAAGAAACAATTTTTTATTCACAAAATAGTAAAACAATGGATACGTAGAGAACAGAGAACACTAAGTGCTGAAACAATGTGAAGACAAATAATATGTTAAATCAGTGTTTACGGGACAACGCGAACGTAGTTAGGATTCGATATTTTAATTTGTAAACCTTAACTATATTTTCCAATTATTTAAATGCACATTTTAGCTAAAAATGATACATAGAAAATGCTTGATGCTGGTGAGAGGATCTTGAACAAAGGTGAATATGATCTCTTCTTCCTTGGACGGAATCTGATCGTCTCCCATTATTCCCTCTCAGGAGCTGTAGGACCTCTACGGCTGTAGCACATCCCCATGAATACAATAATAATGACGAATATGATGTTGACTTGGGAGTGGAGATGGGAGAGGAGAGAGAAATAACAAAGCACAATACAAACGAGGAGACAATGCAAGAATGAGATATTTCTTAAGTGGATTCCAATGAGAAATGTAATTGGTAAGTCAGACAACCCACGAGATGATGGAAGATCTTGGCACAGTACCTACAGTGAACAGAATAATTCATAATAGCTATATGTATCTCAGTAGCTTCACTATTCGAAAGCTTAGGTAGCTTCAAATATAGAACAGATAAATACATGAGTGAGAGGGATTGGATTTGAGTGGGACTTATATCTGAGATAATTAGGGTTTATAGAGCTTATTCCTTGGGTTTCTTTGGTGTTAAACGTTGCAGCAAGGAGGAGGCTGGAGGTAGAAGAAGGAAATGTCGTCATTGAGGGAAATTTTTGGAGTGAATACCAACATTTCTATTTCCTGCACAGTAGTCTAGTACTGAACAACTAAAAGTAACAAAATAGCAACACTGACCACGACAACAGTCCACTACCAGTAACCCATCACCGGTACCAGTTCAATTTTGACTTAATTTATTTGGTCTTTGAGCTCCTGCTACTTACATATTCACATTTACACAGCATCCTTGGTAGTAGGTTGGTAGACAGCAACCTCCCAGGGAGGTACTACCGTCCTGTGGTAGTAGGTTGGTAGACAGCAACCTCCCAGGAAGGTACTACCGTCCTGTGGTAGTAGGTTGGTAGACAGCAACCTCCCAGGGAGGTACTACCGTCCTGTGGTAGTAGGTTGGTAGACAGCAACCTCCCAGGGAGGTACTACCGTCCTGTGGTAGTAGGTTGGTAGACAGCAACCTCCCAGGGAGGTACTACCGTCCTGTGGTAGTAGGTTGGTAGACAGCAACCTCCCAGGGAGGTACTACCGTCCTGTGGTAGTAGGTTGGTAGACAGCAACCTCCCAGGGAGGTACTACCGTCCTGTGGTAGTAGGTTGGTAGACAACAACCTCCCAGGGAGGTACTACCGTCCTGTGGTAGTAGGTTGGTAGACAACAACCTCCCAGGGAGGTACTACCGTCCTGTGGTAGTAGGTTGGTAGACAGCAACCTCCCAGGGAGGTACTACCGTCCTGTGGTAGTAGGTTGGTAGACAGCAACCTCCCAGGGAGGTACTACCGTCCTGTGGTAGTAGGTTGGTAGACAGCAACCTCCCAGGGAGGTACTACCGTCCTGTGGTAGTAGGTTGGTAGACAGTAACCACCCAGGGAGGTACTACCGTCCTGTGGTAGTATGTTGGTAGACAGCAACCTCCCAGGGAGGTATACCGTCCTGTGGTAGTAGGTTGGCAGACAGCAACCTCCCAGGGAGGTACTACCGTCCTGTGGTAGTAGGTTGGTAGACAACAACCTCCCAGGGAGGTACTACCGTCCTGTGGTAGTAGGTTGGTAGACAGCAACCGCCCAGGGAGGTACTACCGTCCTGTGGTAGTAGGTTGGTAGACAGCAACCTCCCAGGAAGATACTACCGTCCTGTGGTAGTAGGTTGGTAGACAGCAACCGCCCAGGGAGGTACTACCGTCCTGTGGTAGTAGGTTGGTAGACAGCAACCCCCCAGGGAGGTACTACCGTCCTGTGGTAGTAGGTTGGTAGACAGCAACCACCCAGGGAGGTACTACCGTCCTGTGGTAGTAGGTTGGTAGACAGCAACCTCCCAGGGAGGTACTACCGTCCTGTGGTAGAAGGTTGGTAGACAGCAACCACCCAGGGAGGTACTACCGTCCTGTGGTAGAAGGTTGGTAAACAGCAACCACCCAGGGAGGTACTACCGTCCTGCCAAGTGAGTGTGAAATGGAAATCCACGAAGCAACAAAAATAATTCTTGCAGCACTATTAGTTATCAGTCTGGGAATACTAATTAGGTGAAGTGGAAAAGCGAAACAGACAGAACTCTCTCTCTCTCTCTCTTTCTTTGCAACCAAAATTGCAAAGTGGCTTTGGATAATTATTGAATTTGGAAGAAGCCAGAGAAATCTGAGGTAAACTCAGAGTTAGTAATGAAAATTGACGAGAAGGAAGAGACGCAAAGCAGCTAATAAAGACTAAGCGTACACAAATAACCACAAATAGGAGAAAAAAACTTTTGACAACGTTTCGGTCCGACTGGGACCATTAACTAGTCCAAGTCGGACCGAAACGTCTTCATAACCTTCTTTCTCCTACGTGTGGGCTATCTGTGCATTGTTCCAGTCACAGTACTGAAAGAGAATATCAATACAGACTATACTCTGTTGTAACAACAGACTCAGCTGTCTTAGTCAGGTATGATTAAATCTATATTTAAATCCTTTTAATTTTGATGGCCTCCTTTCCTTCAATCTTAATAATTTTCTTACGCTCTTTTTTTTTTTTTTGCAAACTAATACGTCAAAAATCATCTAAAGAACGACTTCTTATATCACATGTTAAAAAAATGATCAAAGCTGAAGTGACTTGACCAGATAACTGAGAACCTGGAACAAGCTTAGGATGGTTTGCAGGGGAGGTTCTGAAGTCAAGTGGACTTCATTGATGTCATACAATCACAAAAACTAAGGACATCTTGACACAGAGGAAAGTAATTAAAACCCAAGGACTTTCAGCCTTGTCAGTTACATTGTTAACCATTAGTAGAGGTGAGTTGTATAAGAGGTGAGATGCCCCTGACTCACGTAGTCAACATTACAGTCACATCTCACGTGTACTTAACAAAGGTATTTGATATATGAGAATCAGGTAAGTCATACCACAATTCTATACAAAACCTCTGATAACCACACGAATGACACCACCATTCTTCCCTACACCACCACTAACACAACCACACACCAGAGTATCACACTACCATCGTACTGCCACCACAGCGTGCCATTCACAACCACACTGCCCCACACACAACCACACTGCCAAAAACGGTCAACCACGCTGCTTCACACACGGTCACACTGCCCCACACACAACTACACTGCCCCACACACAACTACACTGCCCCACACAACCACACTACCACACAGTCCCACATCACATCAATACCGCACTCATCATAACACCAACCACACTACCACAGTAAGACCACTTACCAACATACCGCCCCACACACACAACCACAATACCACACACCACCACACTGCCATATACTTGACACTACTACACACAACCACATCTCCACATATCACCACAATGCAGTATACTATTACACTACCGGACACAACCAGACACTTCCATTACACTACCAGACACCACCACAATTTCGGACACCACCACAAAATACCTGACATATCCTGTTCGCCCATCACTGACACACCCTGTCCATCCCAAACCGAGGACATATCCTGTCTATCACAAACCCGCCATTGTCACATCCTGTCCACCATAAACTATCAGTAACAAACCCTGCCCACCCAAAATTAACCTCGAAATGCTTAGTTAACCCCCAATCTTCCCTAACTGCCCATCCCACGCCACCCTTCACCCGGGCCATAAATGACTAACGAAAATCAGATGAGCAAAACGTCAGCATGTCTAGGTGTGACAGACAGGCAGAGATGACAGCCGTGAGATACGTCAGTGTCAGAGTCCGTCCCACACTTAAAGAATTCACTCCCCTTTATAAAGACTTCTCAAACTGTTGTGCATTCCTATTGTCGGTGATACGAACAGACATAATTATTTTGCTTCCAATCTTAAAAAGTATAGACTATAACTTAAGGATTTCTTCCGATTGTGTCTCATTATTTTAGTGAGAAAAACATTCTGTAAAATATCTTTTAAGAGGATTTATTCTTAAATACAAAATATGGCATCTTGCTCCTGTTACCATATCGAGCTATGATCTATATATTGATATGCCGCATCATTAATGTTGATTATTATTATTATTATTATTATTATTATTATTATTATTATTATTATTATTATTATTATTATTATTATTATTATTATTATTATTATTATTTACAGTGAAGGGATGCAGTAAACCCATAGGGGTCATCTAGCACCTGAGACATGGGAGGTAATCAGATTTGGTCAGACTAATGGGAAGCTAATTTTAATTTCTTGGCTCCAAAGTCCGTCAGCGGCATTACGACAACTTCCTGCAATACTGTGGCCTCGAAGCATTATGATCTATATTTAAGTATCATGACTCGTCCTCCTTCGTAGCCTTTCATGAAGAGTACTTCCATTGCCGTTATTCTTGTTTGTCTTCTTAGGAGAGTACTTCCAGTGCTGTTACTCTTCCATCCTCGTTTTCCAGGTATATTACATACAGTTTCGTCACTCTTCGTAGTCTTAGAAGAGATCCTTCCAGTATCGTCACTCTTCCTTCCTAATCCTCTAAGAGACGTATTTTTAGTGCTTTTACTTATCATTTGTTAATATAACAACTTCTGGGATCCAGCTGACTTCACTTCATTTATCGCTTGCTATCTTATGTTTGAGGGATAAACCCTTGTGGATTCTTCAGGGCAAGGCATAGTGGAGGTTGTTTCCTCCAGACTGCATTTATCACCTGACTCTCCACAATACCTCACTCCCTAAATTTACCTGGTGTGTGCCTGTGATATCAAGGAAATCTCGCAAGAAAACATTGAGTAAGTTATTAAGTGATCAAAACACGGATGTTTTTTTCCCTAACGGATGTAACAACCTTCAGAGCTGTATACTCCAATTTATTTTTTTTTAACAATTTTAGCATTATTGTCTTCTGGTGACAGTTATGATCTCCTCTAGATTTTTCGCTTCATACGTTTCTCTGATGATAGTAATATACTCTGTATTTTACATATAGAATGTTTACGTTTTGACCAGTAATATGTCGATCATTAACATTAAAATTAATGATTTAATTTTCTTTGAATTTTCTAAATCTAATACACTGTGGAAGTTTTTACAGCTGCTTTTAGCCGATGACACATTTCTCTGGAAGATTCAGAAGTTGCAAAGACTGGTAGAAGAATCTGGGAGGCTATGCAAATGAAAGAAGTTAAAATTGAAACTAGGAAAGAACAATGCAATGAGAGCTTCAAGAAATCTAGACCAAAACAGACTGGATATCAAATTGTAAGAAGGAAGTATATTTTTTTTTTTTCGGGAATTTCCTGTGGTGTAGTTTGGTAGATGCAACTCCCTCCCAGGATACCTACCATCCTGTGGTAGTAGGATTATTAGACAGCAACCACTTGGGAGTACTACCCTTCTGTGGTGATGGGTTGTTGAATGACAACCTCCCAGGGAGGCCTGCTCTGTGATGTAGTTTGGTAAAGCAATTACCAGGAGTACTACTGCATCCTGTGGTAGTGGTTGGTAGACAACAACCTCCCAGGAGAATTTCCGTCCTGTGGTAGTGAGTTAGTAGACAGCAACACTTGGAGGTACTACCGTCAGTGGTAGTAGGTTGATGAACAGCAACCACCGGGAGATACTATAATCAACCAGTGACCAGTTGAAAGTGAGCAGCCTCCAGGAAGTCACTGCCGTCCTGTAGTGAGTATCAGTTAGTAGACAGCAACCTCCCAGGGAGATACACCGTCCTATGGTAGAAGGTTGGTAGACAGCAACCACCCGGGAGGTACCGTCCTGTGGTAGTAGTTTGGTAGACAGCAACCTTCAGGGAGAAAATACTACCGTCCTGTGGTAGTGAGTTGGCCAGACAACAACCTCCTGGGGAGGGTACTACCGTCCTGTGGTAGTAGGTTGGTGGGCAGCAACCACCCGGGATACATCCTGTGGTAGTAAGGTTGGTGAACAACAGCCTCCCGGGGGTACTGCGTTCTGTGGTAGAAGGTTTATGAGCAGCAACCTCCAGGGAGGTACTACTGCAAATCCCCTGTGGTAGAAGGTTGGTAGACAGCAACCACCCGAAGGAGGAACACCACCCGCCCTGCCAAGTGAGGTGTGAAATGGAAATCCACGAAGCAACAAAAATAATTCTTGCCTTTAGTAGTTATCCAATCTGGGAATACTGGTGGAGGTGGAAGTGGAAAAGCAGAGGCTCAGATGAACTCTCTCTCTCTCTCTCTTTCTTTTGCAACCAAAAATTTGCAAAGTGGCTTTTCAGATAATTATTGGGTGGAAGAGGAAAGCCAGAAGTAGGTAAACTCAGAGTGTAATGAAAATTGACGAGGAAAGGAAGAGACATAAAGCAGCTGTTAAAGACTAGCGTACTGAAATAACCGCCAAATAGGAAAACTTTTGACAACGTTTCGGTCCGACTGGGACCGTGGCATAGTCCATTCGGACCGAAACGTCTTTCATAACAACTAACTCATACACCACGTGCTTGGAGAAAATTTTATCTGTACATTATTTCCCAGTCACACAAAATCTCTGAAAAAGAAAGAGAGTATCAATACAAGACTACTCTCTAATGCCAGCAACAGACTCAGCTCTCTCTTAGTCAGGTATATTTTAATCTATATTTAAATCCTTTTTAATTTTGAGGCCTCCTTTTCGCTTCAGTCTTAATAATTTTTCTTACGCTCTTTACTTTTTACAAGCCTAGTGCGTCAAAAATCATCTAACAACGACGACTTCTTATGTCTGTGTAAAATTATCAGCTGAGTAACCGACCAGATAGCCGAGAACCTGGAACAAGCTTAGGATGGTTTGGGGAGGTTTACAGAGTCAAGTGGACTGTTGATGTCATACAATCACAAAACTAAGGACATCTTGACACGGAGAAGTAATTGAAACCCAGGGACTCAGCCTTGTCAGTTACATTGTTAACCATTGGTAAGAGGGTGGAGTTGTATAAGGTTGAGATATCTGACTCACATAGTCAACATTACAGTCACATCTCACGTGTATAACAAAAGGTATTTGATATACTTGAGAATCCAATTGAGTCATACAATTTCTATACAAACCTCCCAATGTACACGAATGACACACCATTCTTCACCACCACTAACACAACCACACCAGAGTGTCACACTACCATCTCTACCACCACAGCGTGCCATTCCACAAACCACACCCTTTACACAGCACACTGCGGAAACGGTCAACCACGCTGCATGCACGTTCACACTGCCCCACACAACTACACCACACACACAACTACCACCCACACAACCACACCCACACGGTCCCACATCCCAGTAATACCTCCATCCATAACACCAGCACTTTCCACCTACCACAGTAGACCACTTACCAACATACCGCCCCACACACACAACCACAATACCACACACCACCCACACTGCCATATAGCAGCACTGCTACACACATACATCTCCACATACCACCTACAATGCAGTATACTATTACACTACCGGACACAACCAGACACTTCCATTTACACTGCAGACACCTACAATTTCGGACTACACCACAAAATACCTGACATATCCTGTTCACCCCATCTGCTGGCACCTATCCATCCCAAATAGGGACATATCCACTGTCTATCACCAAACCCGCCATTGTCATCCTGTCCACCATAAACTATCAGTAACAAGCCCTGCCCCAAGGTAACCTCGAAATGCCCAGTTAACCCCAATCTTCCTAACTGCCCATCCCACATACGCAGCTTCACCGAATATAAATGATAAATCAGATAGACAAAACGTCAGCATGTCTAGATTGTGAACGAAAAAACGGGAATGACAGCCGTGAAATACGTCAGTGTCAGAGTCCCGTCCACCGCCAAAAATTCACTCCCTTTATAAGACTTACTCAAACTGTTTGTGCATTTCTGTATCGGTAGTATGAACAGTGCCATTGTTAAACCTCCATCACCAAAAAGTATAGACTATAGCAGGATTTCAGATTTATTGTCTCATTATTTTTGTGAAAGCATTCTATAAAATATCTTTTAAATTGTTTATTCTTAAATACCAAAATGCTGGCATCTTGCCATATTTACTATATCAGAACTACCAGTCTATATATTGTATCTGCATCATTGGCAGTGTGTGTGTATTATTATTATTAATAATATTATTATTGTGTGTGTGTGTGTATTATTATTATTATTATTGTATTTACAGTGAAGGATGCAGTAAACCCATGGGGGTCATCTGGCACCTGAGGACATGGGAGGGTAATCAGATTTGGGTCAGACTATTGGGAAGCTAATTTTTAATTTCTTGGCTCAAGTCCGTCAGCGGCATTTACGACAACTCTGCAATTCTGCATGGCCTCAAGCAATTATGATCTATATTTAAAATTATCATGACTCCGGCTCTCCTTCGTAACCTTTCATGAAGAGTTACTTCCATTGCCGTTAATGTATCTGTCTTCTTAGGAATACGCCCCAGTCTGTTGCTCTTCCCATCCTCGTTTCCAGGTATATTACATACAGTTTCGTCACTCTTCGTAGTCTTAGAAGAGATCCTTCCAGTATCATCACTCTTCTTCCTAATCCTCTAAGAACCCCAATATTTTTGGTACTTTTACTTATCAATTTGTTAATCATAACTTCTGGGATCAGCTGACTTCCTTCATTTGTCACTTACACTGTATCTCTTATGTTTGAGGGATAAACCCTTGTGGATTCTTCAGAGACAGGCATGAGTGGAGTTTATTTCCCTCAGACTGCAGTCACATCACCTGACTCTCCTGACTACATCCACTCCTAAAATTTACCTGAGTGTGTTATGTGATATCAAGAAATCTCATAAGAAAAACATTGAGTAGGTTATTAAGTAGTCAAAGCTTTACGGGTCTTTCTAACAGGATGTAACAACCTTCAGAATCCTATAATTTATTTTTTTTAACAATTTTACTTGTGTATCTTCTAGTGACAGTTATGATCTCCTCTGAATTTTTCCTTCATACGTTTCTCAGTGATAATGTATACTCTATTTTACATACAGAATGTTTACGTTTTGAGCCAGTAATATGTCCGATCATTGCTGTAAAATTAATGATTTAATTTTCGTGAATTTTACAAATCTAATACACTGTGGAAGTTTCACAGCTGCTTTTTAATAGATGACACATTTCTCTGAGTTCAGAGATTTGCAAAGACTGTGGTAGAAGAATCTGGGAAGGCTATACAAATGAAAAGTTAAGTGAAACTAGGAAAAGAACAATGCAATAGGAGCTTCAAGAAATCTAGACCAAGAAACAGACTGGATATCAATTGTAAAGAGGCAGAAGTATATTTTTTTTTTTTTTTCAACCGTGGTTGGTAGACAACCTCCCGAGGAATATACCGTCCTGTGGTAGTAGGTTGGTAGACAGCAACCTCCCAGGAGAAGTACTACCGTCCTGTGGTAGTAAGTTTAGTAGACAGTAACCTCCAGGAGAAGTACCTAAATCCTGTGGTAGTAGGTTGGTAGACAACAACCTCCAGGGTCCATCCTGTGGTGAAGTAGGTTGGTAGACAACCTCCAGAGAGGTACTACCGTCCTGTAGTGATAGGTTGGTGAACAGCAACCACCAGAGAATTGCACTACCGTCCTGTGGTAGTAGGTTGGTGAGACAGCAACCGCCGGGAGGTACTACCGTCATGGTAGTAAGTTGGTAGACAACCTCTAGGAGTACTACCGTCCTGGTAGAGTTGGTAGACAGTAACCTCCCGGGTACCACACAATCCTGTGGTAGCTAGGTTGGTGAACCAACAACCTCCAGGGTACTACCGTCCTGTGGTGGCGGGTTGGTGAACCAGCCTCCCCGGGTTCACTACCGTCCTGTGGTAGTAGGTGCAGTAGACATGCTCACCCGGGGGTACTGCCGTCCTGTGGTGATGAGTTGGTGAGCAGCAACCACAGGAGTACTACCGTCTATGGTAGTAGTTTGGTAGACAACAACCTCCCAGGGTACTACCGTCCTGTGGTAGTGGTTGATGAACAGCAACCGCAGGGTACTACCCGTCCTGTGGTAGTAGGTTGGTAGACGCGCCACCAGGGTACTACCGTCACTTTGGTAGTAGGTTGGTGAACCACGTAACCATTGGTACTGCGTCCATGGTAGTAGGTTGGTGAACGTATGCTGAGGAGTACTACCGTCCTGTGGTAGTAGGTTAGTCGGGCAGCAACCGCCCAGGGTACTGCCGTCCTGTGGTAGTAGGTTATTGAACGCACCTCAAGGGAGTACTACCATCCTGTGGTAGTAGGTTAGTGAACCAGCAACCTCCCGGGAGGTACTGCCGTCCTGTGGTAGTGGATTTGGTAGACAGCAACCACCCGTGGGAGAAGTACTACCACGTCCTGTGGTAGTAAGTTTAGTGAGCAGCAACCACTTGGGGAGGAGTGCTGCGTCCTGTGGTAGTGGGTTGGTGACCTTAGCTCACCAGGGAGTACTACCGTCCTTTGACCAGTGGTTGGTAGACAACAGCCTCCCAGGGCACTATAATCCTGTATGGTGAGCGGTTTGGTGGACAGCAACCACCAGGAGGTACTACCCGTCCTGTGGTAGTAGGTTGGTAGGTATGCTGCCAGGGAGGTAAATCCTGTGGTGATGGGATTGGTAGATAACAACCTCCCAGGAGTGCACCCTACCAAAATCCTGTGGTAGTAAGGAGGTTGGTGAGCAACAACCACCCAGAATTACACCATCCTGTGGTAAATGGGATTGCGTGACAGCAACCACCCGGAGGGTACTACCGTCACTGTGGTGATGGGTTGTTGAACAACCTCTGGGGTACTACCATCATGGTGAGTAGGTTGATGAACAGCAACCACGGGAGTACTGCCGTCACTGCAGTGATGAGTTAGTGAACCTTAACTTCACCAGGAGTACTAAATCATGGTGATAGGTTTGGTAGACAGCAGCACCAGGGAGTACCGTCCTGTGGTGTGGTGGTGGGCAACCCAGCCTCTCCCAGGTACAATCCTGTGGTAGTAGGTTGGTAGACACTTCTCCCAGGGAGGTCACTACAAATCCTGTGGTGAAGTAGGTTGGTAGGTGCAACCTCCCAGGGAGAGTACCCCACCCCCCGTCCCCACTGTGGTAATGCCAGGTTGGTAGGGACAGCAGCACAGGAGGCCACTGCCGTCCTGTGGTGAGTAGGTTGGTGAACCAGCAACTCCCCAGGGAGGGTACTACCGTCTGTGGTGATGGGTTGGTGAACAGCAACCACCAGGGATCTGCCTCACTGTGGTGAGTGGGTTGGTAGACAACACTTCTCCCCCAGGAATACTACTGTACCAATAGTGTGAGACTGATGAGCTGGCAACACCCAGAGGAGGTACTGCAAATCACTGTTAGTAAGTTGGTAGACAACAGCCGCCCTCAGGTACCGTCTGTGGTGGTGATTTGATGAACAACAGCCACCATGGGAGGTACTACAGGCTCACGCCGCCAGTATGGGTTGGTGAACAACCTCCCCGGGAGAGTGCCCGTCCTGTGGTAAAGTAGGTTAGTAGACAACAACCGCCCCGGGAGGCTACCTCATCCTGGTGATAGGTTGGTGAACAACCTCCCGGGAGTACTAATCCTGGTGTGTAGAGTTGGTTGAACATAACCACCCGGAGGTACTACTGTTCTGTGGTAGTAGGATTACAGTGAGTGTGCCTCGGGGGCAGTACTGCAGTCCTGTGTGTGGGAGTTGGTAGACACGCAACCACCCAGGGAGGCTCTACTGCGTTCTGCCCACAGGTGTCAAATTCTGTAATTGCTTTACACAGTGGTGGGATTCTCCTTCTCCTGTATAAATTATTAAAGTTAAAAAGAGAAACTTTCGGTTTTCTTTTTGAGCTACCCCGCCTCGGTGGGATATGGCCGGTTTGATGAAAAAAAATCTCAGCATGTTAAATCTTACAAATTTCTGTATTTTTTTTAGATCTTAACCCCTAGTTTATAGCTGCAGTGTTTTGAATTAATAATATATCCAACCATAATTTTTATTTGATAATAGATAATTTTGAGCCGTGTTCATCAAAGCATTATTCGGAGCAATAATGTTATGGTGTTCTGAGTGTGTACCTGATTATCTATTACTGCTGAATATATTGAGTTTATCTACCGGGTTCATTAGTTTAATTGAAAGATACCTAGACAATGGGATAGAGTTTTCTCCAAGGATGACCATTTACCTCACTCATGATATTTTCTTTGTACCTCTTCGCTGTAAATCATCTCTCCTGTCTCGGCCTCATTTCTTCTCTTCCCCTCCCCTCCCCTCCCCCTATTTCCCCTCAGTGATGACTATGGATAAAATTCCAGTTTGAATAAACGCGTATTACTTCTTAAAAATTCAATATTCTCTGCCATTTATGGTTTTAAATTTTTACGGTGCATTTATTTATAGCCATTAAAGGTTAATCACTGCTAGATTTCCTCAGATTTCTTGATATATGCCTAATACAGTTCTTTTAACCTTTACTCGCTGTATTATTTGTCCAGGAGCTTGTGTCAGGAAGCTCACTGCCCTCATACACACACTCTGGTATTTTTATATAGCCTTATATACCGTGGAAGGCACTAAGCTCGTAAGGGTGACACACACTGCGCGACGGGAGGAAGGAGTGTGTCTGCTGGATACACTGGAATTATGGAAACAAGCCATACCACGGGCGGGGACTGAACCCGCGATGAGAGAGTCATAAAACTCCAGACTGAGTTCTATGACTCTCTGATCGCGGGTTCTATCTCCGTGAGTGATATGGTTTGTTTGCAATCGTGTCATTACGATTTCGTGCAGTGAGCCTCACTGCACGAACTGTGACCCTCACGTTCACGCAGAGGCTGGGAAGCAGGTATATGGGAGGAAGACGGGTATGTATAGGAAAATATGGGTAAGAGAAATATGAAAGAGGGATAGGAGAGGTGATGCTGAAGACAGAGAAGAGTCTGAAAGACGCTTCTCTTTCAGGAGGAAAAAAACAGAGACTTCAGAAGTTGTAAGATATTTTAATCAAGGAATTCTGTATTTTACGACCTTTCACCCCATCAGTGGGACTTTATGAAGTATATTTAACTTCCACTATTCTTGAAATGTTATATAATATAGGAATTTCTCCTGCTTAAAGAGTGTTTCGAATTTACCACTTGTGGGCTTACACCACTGTGTACACGGAGCGATGCTGTGTTGGGAAACTCAGAGAAGAGGTGGAGCAAAGTATATAGGTCAGGGTATTGATGAAAGCTTCTGAAATGAGGTTGGTGTTCTCTCTGATGAACAGGTTGGTGTTCACTCTGATGAACAGGTTGATGTTGCCTCTGATGAACAGGTTGGTGTTCTCTCTGATGAACAGGTTGGTGTTCTCTCTGATGAACAGATTGGTGTTCTCTCTGATGAACAGGTTGATGTTCCCTCTGATGAACAGGTTGGTGTTCTCTCTGATGAACAGATTGGTGTTCTCTCTGATGAACAGGTTGGTGCACTGCCTAATGAACAGGTTGGTGTACTGTCTGATGAATATGTTTGTGTACTCTCTGCTGAACAGATTGACGTGTTCTATGATGAACAGGTTGGAGAGCTCTCTGATGATGAAGTTGACATACTCTCTGATGGTGACATTCTCTCTGATGAAGGTGACATACTATGATGAACGGGTTAACGTACTACTATATCTGATGAATATGTCAATCGATCAAAATATGTTGGACTGTCGGGGTTACCTGTCAGTCTAGACAGAGTGGCCATCAGCACGATGTGGCCAGGAGTGAAGCCAGTGTGGCCATAACGTAGGAGTACTAGTGTGGGTAATAACGTTTGATTTGAGGAAAGAGAAGGGCGGATCAGTTACACTGAATCAAGAGTCCTTCACCAGTCCTTCGCCAGCCCTTCGTCAGCCCTTCGCCAGCCCTTCACCAGCATCGTATCAAAGTATTCCTTTGAATTAGATATAATTTGTCAACTCTTCACATTTCCTACTGAAGTTGTTTATCTTGGCCCATGCAAGGAAGAACTGTTTCTTTTTCTTGTGATCCAGTGTGTTTTGGGCACAAAATACAAAGGCGGTGGTTCCAGGAAGGAACAGCTCATTCATCTATGGAGGACTCATCTTGCATTCAATGCAAGCCATGTTAAACCCACCTTCCTACAAGTCATCTCAGTCCACTGGAAGCACCGTTAGTCAGCGCTCTCTGACGATGATTTGACCATCCTGGATTAGTCTGGTTAAATAGGTGCTGTGGCATTCTGGGGTTTCAGAGCGAGGGAGGATAGTCTGGGGCGGTTACATAGTTTCTAGCAACACCTCAAACTGAATGCACTATACATAATCGAGGAGAGTCGGAGGGAGCAAAAAGCCGTAAGCAAACAAACTGAATAAAACACTAAATCACAATACGACTGTTTACTGAGCCACTTTCAAAGATGTCACTATGCTAGCGGCATCTCTGAAATTTCTGATGTAGCTCTAACCCGACTTGACGTCGACGATGTGATCAATTATATGACCCTTTTCCTAGGCCTAGACTAGTGGAACTTCGTATTCATTATAATAATCATTAAAAAGATCACCGCTATATCCCACTCCACAAAGATATCAGCACAGCAATTTCAACTACAAAAATCTATTGGCCTGACATCTTGGCGTCCCATGTAATAAAGATCTTCGATAGGACTTTAAGAAACAAGATTACCAGTTTCATGAATTCTCACAGCTTTACAACACAGGATAACAAGGCGTTACAAAATGCCTCTCCTGTCACTCGCAACAGATCGCTCCTGTCACTCACAACAGGTCGCTTCTGTCACTCGCATCAGGTCGCACCTGTCACTTACAACAGGTCTCTCCTGTCACTCGCAACAGGTCGCTCCTATCACTCGCAACAGGTCTCTCCTGTCACTCGCAACAGGTCGCTCCTATCACTCGCAACTGTACTCTGACTTAGTGAAAGCCATCGACATACGCTATCATGAGATAATTCCACACAAAATGCATACAAAGGGAATAACCGGAAAAAATGGGCAGATGGATATTTAACTTCCTAACACACAGAACCCAAAGAATAACAGTATAGATTCTAACAGTAACATAAAAAACTGCCACATTAAGGCGCTCTGTTCTCTAAGACACCATACTCACTCCCCATTCTCTCTACCATTCTCATTTCCAATATAGTCGAGGACATATACCATAGCCCTGTTTAGGGTAAACTACAGGTAACCTAGCGTCAGGTCATCAGACTTCCCTTGTGCCTCGAGTTAGTAAAAAATATTTTGATCTGCCTTACTGTATGGGTTTGTAATCCCTTTTATCTCTTACCCCATTTATCTACTATCCCATTTATCTACTATCCCATTTATCTACTATCCCATTTATCTTCTACACCATTTATCTACTATCCCACTTATCTACTATACCATTTATCTACTATCCCATTTATCTACTATCCCATTTATCTACTATCCCATTTATCTACTATCCCATTTATCTACTATCCCATTTATCTACTATCCCATTTATCTTCTACACCATTTATCTACTATCCCACTTATCTACTATCCCATTTATCTACTATCCCATTTATCTACTATCCCATTTATCTACTATCCCATTTATCTACTATACCATTTATCTACTATCCCACTTATCTACTATACCATTTATCTACTATCCCATTTATCTACTATCCCATTTATCTACTATCCCATTTATCTACTATGCCATTTATCTACTATCCCATTTATCTACTATCCCATTTATCTACTATACCATTTATCTACTATCCCATTTATCTACTATCCCATTTATCTACTATCCCATTTATCTACTATCCCATTTATCTACTATCCCATTTATCTACTATCCCATTTATCTACTATCCCATTTATCTACTATCCCATTTATCTACTATCCCATTTATCTGCTATCCCATTTATCTACTATCCCATTCATCTACTATCCCATTTATCTACTATCCCATTTATCTACTATACCATTTATCTACTATCCCATTTATCTACTATCCCATTTATCTACTATCCCATTTATCTACTATCCCATTTATCTACTATCCCATTTATCTACTATACCATTTATCTACTATCCCATTTATCTACTATCCCATTTATCTACTATCCCATTTATCTACTATCCCATTTATCTACTATCCCATTTATCTACTATCCCATTTATCTACTATTCCATTTATCTACTATACCATTTATCTACTATCCCATTTATCTACTATCCCATTTATCTACTATCCCATTTATCTACTATTCCATTTATCTACTATCCTATTTATCTACTATCCCATTTATCTACTATCCCATTTATCTACTATCCCATTTATCTACTAACCTATTTATCTACTATCCCATTTATCTACTATCCCATTTATCTACTATACCATTTATCTACTATCCCATTTATCTACTATCCCATTTATCTACTATCCCATTTATCTACCATCCCATTTATCTACTATTCTCTTTAATTCGTTCTTAATCCTCGTAATTTATTGAATAAGGTGTAAATTAGTTTTGATGCTCGTAAATGAAATTGAATTACAAAATTAAATTGTGCGTATTAGAGTTCCTTATTTCTGATTAAACTGTGACTCTGTTAAGCTGGTATAAAATGTTAACTGTTATCACAGGACCTTGGAAAAGTAGTTGCAGAATTTTGTAACTTAGTGTCTAACTAGAGAATTGCCTATAAAAATTACATCAGGTGCCCCGTGGCTTGGTAGGTAACGCACTCGTCTCACACACTGAGTGTCCGAGGTTCAATCCCCGGCATAGGTGGAAACGCTGGGCGTGTTTCCTTACACTTGCTGTACCTGCTAACCTAGCGGTAAGTAGGTACCTGGGTGGTAGTCAACTGGTGTGGGTCGCATCCTGGGGGACAAGACTGAAGACCCCAATGGAAATAAGACAGACAGTCCTAGATGACGCACTGGCTTTTTTGGGTTATCTTGGGTGGCTAACCCTCTGGGTTACAAATCCCAACAAATCTTATCTAAATCAGTGTGGATTACCACACAAACGATCCCACTTGGAATCGATCGCTAGCGCACTCAGCTCACACACTGAGGTCTGGAGTTCGAACCTCCGGTATGGCTGGAAAACATTAGGACGTGTTTGCATAAGACACCTGCTGTCCCTGTTTACCCATCAGTATAAAATGGGTACCTGGGTGTTAGTCGACTGGTGTGGGTCGCACCCTGGGACAAATTTGCCAGAAATACTTTGCAAAATAAGGGGCTTTCAATGTGCTAGCGTATCACTGATGTCAGCTAGACCTGTATACCTTGTACATGTACTTTAAGAAATAAAGACTAATATTATTGCTATTATCATTATTATTATTATTATTATTATTATTATTATTATTATTATTATTATTATTATTATTATTATTATTATTATTATTATTATTATTATTGTTATTATTATTATTATTATTATTATTATTATTATTATTATTATTATTATTATTATTATTATTATTATTATTATTATTATTATTATTATTGTTGTTATTATTATTATTATTATTATTATTATTATTATTATTATTATTATTATTATTATTATTATTATTATTATTATTATTATTATTATATAAAAATGAGATGTATATTTAGCCTTTTATATGTAGCGAAAAAAAACTGAAATTACCTTATCTGTGTGCAATTTTTTTGTGCCATTAACCATTCTTGTTAACCTTTGTATTCGAGAATACATTTATATATATTTCTTTGTCCACTGACAGGTCAATAGATATTGCGGATTTATTAACCCGGATTCTAAAGGTTTAATACTAAGAGTTTAACGATACATCTTCCTCACCCACGAACGTTGCTGAGATTGTGAACTCACTTCTTGTTCCCATCAAGAATATAGAACCTTGTAAGCTCCAATTTGTTTATTTATTTACACCCACATCTGTAAAAGAAAGAAACTCGTGTGTACAGAGGGACTAAGACGAGACTAGGTTGTAAGGTCAAATGTTATTAAGACAGAGTTTCGCTCTATATAGAGCTATAATTATTAAGAATCATGATATTGATTTCTTTTCATTGCTGTTGGCATTACGCCATTGTCCGAATGGGATCAAGAGGCTTCCAGTAGCTCGATTGGTAGCGTACTCAGCTCACACATTCAGGTCCGTAGTTGGATCCCTGGTACAGGTGAAAATATATGGGCGTGTTTCATTAAGACACCTGCTGTCCCTGTTCGCCTGTAGCAGTAAGTAGGTACCTGGGTTTTAGTCGACTGGTGTGGTTGGCATCCTGGGAATAAAATTTGCCCGAAATGCTCTGCAAAACAAGGGGCTTCCTATACAGTATGTCCCTGATGTCAGCTATGGTCTGTATAAGTTGCATCATGTTCTTGTAGAAATAATAATAATAATAATAATAATAATAATAATAATAATAATAATAATATAATAATAATAATAATAATAATAGTAATAATAATAATAATAATAATAATAATAATAATAATAATAATTATTATTATTATTATTATTATTATTATTATTATTATTATTATTATTATGAGTGACCGCCACGATGAAGCCTAAGATGGTAAGCAAGTGACAGAAGAGTATGGTAAAAGGAAAAACGAAAATATAGGTAAACTAAAGTTAAAGAGAGGAAGGGGAAGAGGAAACGAGGGAGAGAGAGAGAGAGAGAGAGAGAGAGAGAGAGAGAGAATCAGGGCACTATCACTGCACTTGAACACCTACTGCAGGGACACATCTGTCAGAATTGCACAGGGGCGTGGTAGAGGATGTGACAGAGGACGTGGCAGAGGACGTGGCAGAGGACGTGGAAGAGGACGTGGAGGAGGAAGACATCTACAGCCGTCTCACCTTCCACCAACACAGTCCCAGCGGCAGAACCTGAGGACAAATCAGCTAAACAAAGGAGGTGCAACAAATAATAATCCACCCTCCCAGGCACCTAGGCAGTGCTCTCGCTGTCACCGGAAGGGGCACACCATCAACAACTGCCTGCGAGATACCAGGTGCAATTACTGCCACAAGAAAGGACATCAGGAGGACCAGTGTCGGAAGAAAAAGGAACTTGACAGACATGACCACCTGTTTAGAGACCTGTTCTCAGAACAAACCAGCAGGATCTCTGAATTGGTGAACACACTCACACGTCACCCACTCAGCTACTCCTATCTCAGTCCAACAGGTGGTATTGTGCCTTATACAAGATCACAGACCTACATCCCTGCAGCTGCCTCAGTGCCGTACCTCTTTCGAGGACAGGCACCTTACATGCCTTACGCACTCACCACCTCAAGTTGACCACATCATGAGGAGCCAGTCTATCAGCATCCTGTCGGCCATCATTAGAGGTTTAATTACTAATATTGGAGAGCTCACACACAGTTTTGTGTACACTCGACGTCCCGACATGATAGCTGTTGTTGAAACATTTTTGGACGACAGGACTCCAGAAAATTTTGCAATAATTGCTGGATACACCTCATGGATGAGAAGAGACAGGCAAGGGAAAGGAGGAGGTGTTGCTGTGTGCTTCTCTAAAAGTGTTCATGCCCAGCACATTGATGTTGCCATCGCTACTCATCTTGAAATGATGTTCTTTAAGCTATGCATAAACACTAGTACTTCTGTACTAGCATGTGCAATGTATAGACCTCAGTGGCAACATGCAGACCCCATCAACTTCCTAATGGAAAATATGGACTCCCTACTGCTACAACACAACTGTCAACATATCATAATTGTTGGTGACCTCAACCAACACCTTATACAGAGGGACTTTGATGACCTTGCAGTATTTGACATGAGAAACTTTGTTGATTTCCCTACTCACATCTCTGGCTCCTCCCTTGACCCAGTAGTGAGTGATCTGGCAGAAGGTATAGTCACTTGTCAACCCCTCAGCTACGTTGGATCATCTGACCACAAGGCTGTTTTTACGACACTTAAGATCCCAACAGAACGAGGTGAGGAGTCCACACGCACAACCTGGCTATGGGAAAGAGGTAATTGGCCAGCCCTTTGCTCTGAGCTCGCCACCACCGATTGGAATGCTCTTCTCCAAGGGGATGTTGACAACCAAGTGAAAGCCTTCACACACATCCTTAATCTACAACAAGAACACATTCCTCACCGGCAATATGTGACGAAGCCTACAGATCAGCCTTGGTTTGGCTTTCGTTGTAGAGAGGCTGCTACTGCTAAGTATAAAGCATGGCGAAGGTATAAGAGACAACCTACCACCTATAACAGGAACTTGCACAGGCAAGCCTGTAGGCATATGGGTGACGTTCAAAAGTGGGCCATTGCTAAATGGGAGGTGGACACTAAAAGAAAGTTAGAGTAGGCTCCAAAACCTGGTGGTCCCTGGTCAAGGACAGACAAGGTTATCTGCCTGATGAACTCATTCCACCTCTAAATCGACAGGATGGGACCACCTCTACTAGTAGTCAAGAGAAGGCGGACCTCTTTGCTGAACACTTTGCTACCAAAATGCAAGTTCCTGATCCAGCAAGGGACCCTCCTTGGCTAGCTGCAAGAACTGTGTCAAAACTGTCAGTGGTGACAATAAGGCAGGAGGAGGTGCATTTCCTTCTTAAATCGCTTGACCAAGAAAAGGCTGTGGGCCCAGACAAGTTGAGCCCAAGATTGCTGAGATGTGCAGACCAGCTAGCAGCACCTCTAACTCGCATCTTTCAGCACTGCCTAGTACAGCGTAAATGGCCCTCTCTGTGGAAAGAGGCAAATGTAGTCCCTGTTCACAAAAAAAGAAGAGCAGAGCAGAAATAAGCAACTACAGACCAGTGTCACTCCTGTCAATCACTGGTAAGATCCTTGAGACAATCTCAAGACAAATGACAGAGTTTTTTGACACCACTCACTACTTTGTGATCGTCAGTATGGCTTCAGGAAAGGTTACTCTGCTGCTAATCTGTTGTTAAACCTCTCCACTAAGTGGCAACAGTCACTGGATGAATCCAAAGTCAGCTGTGTGGTAGCACTGGACATTGCTGGTGCTTTCGACTGGGTGTGGCACCAGGGCCTCTTAGCAAAACTTCAAGCACTGGGAATTGTAGGCTCTACGCTGTCTCCTCAGTGATTACCTTCATGGTAGATCTCTAAGGGTAGTTCTCAATGGAACGGAATCAGCAAGACATCCTATTGGGGCAAGTGTTCCACAAGGAAGCGTGCTGGGACCATTGTTATTGAATGTCTACTTCAACGACTTTCTTCATCTCATCCCAGAATCACATGCATATGCAGACGAATGTACACTGACATTCATTTATCCAAGAGAAGAAATGCCAGCTGCTCTAAGCTACATCAATCACTAGCTGAGAGCTATATCAGCTGGGGGAAATAGATGGCAAGTAACATTTGCACCTGAGAAAACGCAAATGATGATCGTCTCTAGGCACCATGATGGTAATGCTGGTGCAGTAGTAAGGATGACTGGGAGGGTGTTGGCACCTGGAGAAGATGTTCATATCCTTGGGGTGAAATTTGACTCCAAACTAACCATGAAGAGCCATGTTGTAAATCTGGCAAACAAGGCGCCCAGGAAGCTTACAGCACTTCGGCGTGCCTCGCATCTGCTTGACAGTAGGGGTTGCAAGATTCTGTACGAGGCACAAGTACGCTCACACCTTGAGTATGCTCCACTTTCTTGGTTTGCCTGCCCCCCCCCCCTGCTCTCATCTGCGACTGCTTGACAGAGTAGAGAACGGAGCAAGACGTCTCATCTTTCGCCTGGACCCATCCTGGATAGATCTGTCATTTCAGCAGAGCCTTCAACACAGGAGGGATGTGGGTGGCCTTACTGTTATGTACAAGGCCAATATTGTCAAAGTACCACACTTGGATCCACTTCGAGGACAGCGTGAGACAAGCTTTTATGCCTCAAGACGGGCAGAAAGCAGCAACTTCACTCTGGCTGTACCCTTCTCCAGAACATCACTCCATCTGAGATCATACATACGCAGGATGACTCGAGTATGGAACACATTCGTACAGCATAATGATGTCAACGAGATAAAGTCAGTTGATCAAATGAAAATGCTGGCCCACAGATGGCTCCAACTTCATCCTGTTCCCTACTTGTATGTCTCATAACAATAAAAATGCTTTCAAATGAGCTGATGTAGGTAACAGCTCTTAGCTTGCAAATAAAGTTAGGAATCCTTAACATGTAAATAAATAGCTTGTCAATAAAGCTAGGGATCCTTAGCCTAACCTTGTCAAACCCTGTACACCGTGAGGCGGGACGAGAGGGGAATAAGAAAAACCTCCCACGATCGCTCTAATTCGACAAGGCCATAACAGGTTATGTTAGAAGACCGAACACCCACACTCAACTGTGATTCAATTTTGCCCATTTTTTCCTCCTTGCATCATATTATCCGAGCTTCTTCCAGAGAGAGGGGGGGGGGGGGAAAGGCATGCAAGACAAAAATAGAAAAATGATAAATATTATATACAAAATGACGGAGGTATACAGGAGCTGTGGTGTAATACACGTTGCTCTGCCGCAGGCGCACGGCGATAGATTCTCGATTTCTGATTTAGTTTCATTAAAGATTGGTATTCTCCTTTTTTTCTTGGGGTTGTTCATCTTATAAGAGAGAGAGAGAGAGAGAGAGAGAGAGAGAGAAAGAGAGAGAGAGAGAGAGAGAGAGAGAGAGAGAGAGAGAGAGAGAGAGAGAGAGAGAGAGAGAGAGAGAGAGAGAGAGAGAGAGAGAGAGAGAGAGAGAGATAGAGAGACAGAGACAGAGACAGAGACAGAGACAGAGAGAAACAAATTAGCCAAATAGAAAAAAAATTCCCACTAGTGTTACCAATACTGCCTGGTACCTTCCACCGGGTCATTAAATGCGTATGAGCCTCTTTAGAGGAGCAAACTGGAGGGCACGCGCCTGGCTTCACTGCCAATTAGGGCAGAACAATTACGAGGTTACAGTTTGGGGTCTGACTGTAATTGGCCAATTTTGAGCGAGGCTGCAAGACCAAACTTATGAATTTCAAACGAGGCAGAATGAAACTAGCAAGGAGGAAGCAGAGCGAGCTGTCTTAGAAGCAACATCTGACCACATGGGCTCACGCAGCGAACATAACTCACATGGAGACAGACAGGAGAATAATTGATCCGTATATTTCGACCCTCTAATGCAGGGGTGGGCGAACTTTTTTCGGTGTTATCCCAAAGAAAATTCGTGTACGGCGAAATTACCCACTAGGCTTGAAAATTAATAGAAAGCTACCAAATATTTGTATTATTATATGAGTACTATCAGATATTTATAAATGAAATCATAGATTTTAATAATTTAAAATATAAATTTATATAAATTTTATTTATACATTTACTGAGCCTTCGTTACCCCAGAGATCTTCATTTTTACCCCACTTGGTGTAAATTACCCTAAATGGGGTAAGTTATCGCAGTTCCCGGACCACTGTTCTAATGGGATCCTCTTCATTACACTTTAGTTATTCATTATTAATGTATATATGATGTGTCTTTGACGTCAGTGAGTGTGTTGATAACTGAAGAGTGTGATCGTAAGCCTAGACCAGACATTCACAGCTAGGCGTCTGCACACACACACACACACACACACACACACACACACACACACAAGGGTTGGTAGTAAGATAAATACTATATCTAACATTTGTAACAGTCACATCAAAAACTATAAATTTCATTGCTTACCTGCTAGCGAAACTAATGACGCTTATAAAAACCGGAGGTCAAGCGTAAAAACTCCAGCATTGGTTCAATAAGTGGATACTGGAATTCACCCCCAGCGATGTAACATTTAGTACTGGAGAGGGAAAATAGAGAAAGGCAGAGTACCGAACCGGGGAAGGGACCTGGGGATGAGCATAGCACTGAATATATTGCTAACCAAAGATTAACTTTCAGGTACATCTACAAAGAGATATTCATTTCCTCATATTCGCATACATGACATACCCCTCAAGTACGCAGTGCCAGCATTGAGTCCATACATGATTATTCAGAGATCCTCAACAAGGATTAGTACCGTAGTCTTACCAGATGGTATTAGAGAATAGGAGCCGAGAAGACGTGGTCACGACGTACAAAATACTCAACAAACCTGAGAGAGAAGACAGTGATAAATAGCCTGGAAGATGGTACTTGGGAATAAAGTGGCATATATGAAATTTAAATATTTAACTGCGTCTCTGAGAGGCCACAATATCCTATTTTTATGACGCAACGAAAAGTGTGTCAAGACCTGGAAAATTAGGTGGTGGAGAAAAGAGTACAGAACACTTGACAAATACTTACGAAATAGCACATGAGGCTTCGAATGACTGAATCTGGAGATGAACAAATAAAAGGCTGAGCTTTAGTTGAGACTGAATCCTTGGCCACCAAAACCAGGTAAGTACTGACTCACACACACACACACACACACACACACACACACACACACACACACACACACACACACACACACACACACAAGGACCAGGTATTCAGGCTGAAAAAGGAAGGAAGGGGAGATCACAAGAAACGGCAGAGAAGTATGTGAATAGCTAAACACGAGATTTAAGGAAGTATTTTTCAGTGGAGGCCGACTGGAGTACTGTAGAACTGAATGGAGGGGTACACCACCGAGTGCTGGACTCAATACACAACCGAGGAGGAGGTGAAGAGGCTGCTAAGTGAACTAGATACATCACAGGCGATGGGACCGGGCAACATCTCTCCATGGTCCTGAGAGAGGGAGCCGAGGCGCTCTGTGCACCACTAACAACAATCTTCAACACATCTATCGAAACAGATGTATGGAAGACAGCAAATGTAGTCCCAGTTTTTAAGAAATAGGACAGGCAGGTAGCACAAACCAGTGTCACTGACGTGTATAGTATACATAGTCATGGAGATGCTTATCAGGAAAAGACTGGTGGAACACCTAGAAAGAAATGAGCTTATGCACGAAAACCAGCACGGTTTCAAATAGGGATATCCTGTGTCACGGACCTACGACAAGATGACAAAAGTAAGGCAGGAGAGAGAGGGGGCAGGTAGACTGCATTTTCTTGGATAAGGTTTTCGACTCAGTTCCGCAAGAGTTAGAGGAGGAATAAAAGGAAAGGCACTGCAATGGATCGGAGAGAGCCTGACAGGAAGGAAACAAAGAGTGATGGTGCGTGACGAGGAGTCAGATTGGGCGCCAGTGACGAGCAAAGTTCAACAACTAGGGCCGGTGCTGCTACTGGTATATGTGAATGACTTGACGGAAGGGACAAAGGCAGAGGTGTCCCTGTTTGCAGACGATGTGAAATTAATGCAGATAATTAAAGTGGATGAGGATCAGGTAAAACTACAAAGTTGTTGGACAGGCTGCAGGCTTTGTCTAACAACTGGCTCCTGGAGTTTAACCCCACCAAGTGCAAAGTCATGAAGATTGAGGAAAGTCAAAGAAGACCGCAGACAGAGTTCAGGCTTTGGGGCCAAAGACTTCAAACCTCACTCAAGAAAAAAGATCTCGGAGTGAGTATAATACCGAGCACATCTCCTGAGACGTATATCAGCGAAATAACTGCTGTAGCATATTGGCGCTGGGAAACCAAAGAATAGCGTTTCGACACCTTAGCAAGGAATCGTTCAAGACTGTATGTTAGGCCCATACTGGAGTACGCGGCACCAGTATAGAAACAACACCTGATCAAGCTTGTCAAGAAATTAGAGAAAGTGCAAAAGACTAGTTCAGGAGCTAGGAGGTATGTCATACGAGGAGAGATTCAAGAAAAATCGACCTGCCGACAGTGAAGGACAGGAGAGATAGGGGAGACATGATAACGACGTACAAAATACTGAGGGAGATTGATAAGGCGGTTACAGGCAGAATGTTCAAGAGATGGGACACAGCAACAAGGAGCTACAACTGGAAGTTGCAAACTCAGTTGAGCCACAGGGATGTTAGGAAGTTTTTCTTCAGCCAAAGAGTTATCAGGAGAGTTATCTGGAGAGTGATGTAGTGGAGGCAGGATCCTTACATAGTTTAAGAAGAGGTACAATGAATTAAATGGAGCAAGGAGAGAGTGGACCTAGCAGCGACCAGCGAAGAGGCGCGTCCAGGAGCTGTGATTCGACCCTTGCAATAACAAATAGGTGAACACACACTTGCGCACACGCACACACACACACACACACACACACACACACACACACACACACACACACACACACACACACACATGAATCACAGGGATGTTAGGAAGTATTTCTTCAGCCACAGAGTAGTCAGTAAGTGGAATAGTTTGGGAAGCGATGTAGTGGAGGCAGGATCCATACATAGCTTTAAGCAGAGGTATGATAAAGCTCACGGTTCAGAGAGAGTGACCTAGTAGCGATCAGTGAAGAGGCGGGGCCAGGAGCTCGGACTCGACCCCCGCAACCTCAACTAGGTGAGTACAACTAGGTGAGTACACACACACACACACACACACACACACACACACACACACACACACACACATACACACACACACACACACACACGTCCAGGAATGTGCAATGAGACTAGTCATGGAAATAATTAAAATGAGATTTATGTTACTAAATGCAATGAACATAACAACCCAAGGAGAGAGGAGCGTGGGAAGACAGAGTATTTGAAATCTGTGGCACAGGGTTGATGGAGCACAGAAGGAAGCTGAAAATTCAGATGAGACAGTCATTGGGAAAGGATTATTATTATTATAATCATGGGGGAAGCGCTAAACCCGTAGGATTATACAGCGCATGTGGGGGGGTGGAAGGTATTCAGGTTCAATTCAGGGAACCGGAGCACAGATCCAATTCCCTAGATCAAGAGCCCCTCACCTACGTCAAGGAACCTCCCTTGAGGGGATTGGGAAAGGAGTATTTATACATCTGAAGAAAAGTGTGCTTTCACATATTTATTTCAGATTGAATGTAATAATCGTGAACAAGTGATACAAGATGTAAAACAACAATAATTTAAGTTGAATAATAGCTCTAGGCCTTTCGTGTTGCAATTAATACATCTTCAGGAACTTGCAGTATTGCAGAAATGAGTAGGAAGTTAAGGTAGGTGGGTACACAGGCGCATACAACAGGTCAAGGAAAATCGACCCCAGAGACGTAAACCTGATCCCAGGACAAGTAAAGCTGACCATTAGAAGTAAATCTGACTCCTGGACAAGGAAATCTAGAGCTTAGAACACGTAAAGCTTGACCTTAAGACAAGTCAAATTCAGCATAATAAATATGGAGAGAAAATCAGAAAAAGAACCAATAAACTGATAGATGATTAGAGGGTCAACACAACTTAGAAAATAAATTCAGCTTAAGACCAAAAGACGTACAATAATAACACATGATCATATTGTCATGGCTCGACTAGTATCATGCTAAACTTCTTTGATATATATATATATATATATATATATATATATATATATATATATATATATATATATATATATATATATATATATATATATATATATATATATATATATATATATCATCTGCTAATGACTCACTTCTCTGGAATATAAATGGGATACAGATTACCAAAATTGAAATTACTATTATTGCCTGTCTTTTTTTGGTCTCTGAATTCTCGTCCTCTTCTGTAATTATATGCATGGAGGAGGCTGCTGCAGGCGTGGGCGAGCAGGCAGGTCGGCCGGGCCGTGTATTTGAGCGCTAGTATTGTCTGGCTGTAACTGTAGTTGTATAACTGGTTAGGATTATTCCAAACTGCAGTAATATCACTAGGGTCCGGCGGGTCGTGTATGTGGGCGCTGGTGTTTGGCTGTGACTGTCCTTGTATGACTGTTTAGGAGTTGTTCGAAACTGCAGTAGCGTCACTAGGGAGAATATATGATAAAAACGTGGCTTGATTAAACAAGACGGTATCTCTAAAGACTCGAAGAAGTTGTAAAGAGATCCGTTAATGGGATGGTTATGGTCTCTAACAAACCAGAAAGGGAGGTTATTGGTGTTACCGCAGCGAGCACTTTCTTTGCGTTCTTTGTCTTAAAAAGAGTAGCGGCTACTTTAATTTATTGTAAAAACAACAAAATCACAAGTCACAGTGCGATGAACATTAGTATAAAAGAAAGGACATTTAAAGTGAGTTTCTATAACAAGAGAAGAGGGTATAGAGGTAATTTTCTATCCAGCTTTTAACTTGGTACGTGGAGGGGGCATTATTAAGGACAAAAAAGAGGTTTGGAAGAGACTAGCCATGAGGCCAGAGAGAAAAAAAAATCCTCCACATATCGTACGTAGAGAAGACGTACACACAATGAAAAATAGAATAATTTCAAGTATTCCTAATGATAACTGACAAGGACAAGGGACAAAGGAGAACATGTGACACTACAAAAAGTTTGATAGCAGTCGATACTTTGGAAAGAAAATATAAAACGGACACACTAATGAGATCAAGCAAGATTTCAATAGGTATGAAAAGTGATGTAGGCCCCTCACTGGCCATAGGCTTAGTAAAGATTCTTCCCATATCGGCACCACAAAAGGTGCCAAATTCTAGTTCGGCGTTTTGAAATGATCATTATCTATAGATTATATCATTATGAATGTCTCAACAACAAATGGAAAATCATAAAACGTATCTTATTTAATAACAACAGAGTTACCAATTACTATGTAAATTAGTTATGTTACTGTGCACAAGTAAGTTAGACAGCAACTTTAAAACAGTTTTAGTGAGTTATTAATGCTGTAAACCACTGAATTATATAAATCCTTCATATGTCAACAGTAAAGAATATATGCATTAGTATCCTTTTAATTAAGAGAATTTATATATATATATATATATATATATATATATATATATATATATATATATATATATATATATATATATATTTCATTTTGGTGCTTCAGCTTTAAGCAATATTATCTCTGTAACTTAAAATAATTCAGCAATGTTTTCCTGAAAATGTGTATCATGTTTAATGATTTGGCAGTATGGCACCGCTCGTTAAAACTTAACGAGCGGTGCCATAAACCAACCCTGGCTAAAGAAGCATGCAAGCGTTATGAGACAGGTTTGCATATTTGGCTGTGCATGTCAGGTGAAGTAACTGGCTGACTGAAGCTGGAATGCTGCTGATCCTGTGCTTCAGCTCTGATGTTTTAGTCGGTAATGTGTGACTGGTAACACCATTTTTAACAAGACAACACTGATGATAAGCATCTCTTATCAGCGCTGCTTTGTCTATACTCTCTCGGACAATATCTGCGGTTTATGGATTTTTTTTTTTGAAAAAAAAGGCCCTCTTCTATCACCAGGAATGAAGCGTCTCAGGTGGACGAACCATTTTCTCAATAAAATGTAAAAAACTAAAAAACTAAAAAAAAAAACTCACGTAATACATTATTTATATATCCTCAGTCCTTGGTGACTTAAGAATCTACTTCGATATGATTTTGCCAGCTCGCACAGAAAGATTACCACTAAGTGTTTCATAGGGAAAAATGTGTGAAGTGCTCGTTCAAACTCTGCCTACAGCTATCTTCTTCACTGAAGCTTCGAAATATGACTACTCACCACCAGTCAAGATACAGAGGAAAGCGAGTACAAAGTCACCACCTGCGTAACATAAAATCATTTTAAATTCACTGTACATGATTATTTTGCATTAAAAATCAAAAGGTAGTGTAAATATAATTTGACTATAAGTATGTGTTATTTCGAACGTGAAATCAAAACACAATAAAAATAAATTGGAAAAAAAGGGGTCGAATGGGCCCAAGAAAAGTGACCGCTTCCAAGGCTTTCCTTAGCTACGTCAGTGTCTAGACGGGAAGTCAGTCAGAGGTATCACTGCCAGATTGATAACCAGCTTCCTCTAATAAATGTAAACAGTTCATTACTCGATTGTTTCTCTGCTGCATAATTTGCCTCATGATTATCATTGTCTCTCCATCAGCTACAATGCCGACTCTGGTAGGTTCTGCAATCATCGTGAATATATTGTGGCAAAACCTGTGGTATTGGCATGAACGTGTCCACTGACCCCTAACTCGCGAGTGCCGTTAAGCAGTATAGAAGGGTATTGCCTATTCCATCTTCCATACTTTATAATTATCAGTGCTTAGGGGACGTAAGGAATGCATCAAAAGGAAGAATAATCCTAAGATATACTAGGTTAGGTGAGTATCCCATACATAGTTCAGTAATTTATTTTTAAAAGAACAATTTAAAATGAGCGTTCTCATTATCTCTGACTTGTTTATGCAAGTAAATATTATGCCTGCTGTATATACATACAAAACACATACCCATATTTTCTTGTACTTACAATATATATAGAAAATTGTAGTGCCAGTTTAGAGCTATACACGTGATAAAAGTTATGTACAATATGTTAGCACAATACAAGGTGCTGATATACCTAACAAGAAGCTTCCAGGGATCCATGGCTTTTAGTAATACGAGATTTGGTCAATGAATCGAAGGATCCGTGCGTGCCCTTTCCGGCTCTTTCGCCCTGTTTCCGAGGGATTAGAGAACGCAAAGTCGTGCAGCCTCGCTAAATCCCTGCTTGACAGATGGTTTCTGGCAGTACGTCATCCCAACCAATATCCGACCTCAGGAACAGCATTCATCTTCAGTTAGATATTAGTTTTTCATGCCAATACCAACAGAATCCCTTCAAGGAAATTGCTAAGGGATCTGATTGTTAGTTTATTGTGATTCAAGTCAACTAAACTTAGTGTAATCAATTCACTTATGAAGTGTAGGAGTAACTGGCTTACACACCCTGGTTGTGCTTACACCTTATGCTTCTGTGTACCTGAATTACTTAGAAAAAGGAAAACTGCAATAATTTGGGAACTTTGAAATTAATTTCCTCTTTTTCCGAATTCAAGAGTCCTTTCCAAATTCGGACATAATGCATCCTTCCATAAACTATGAAATGTGAATAAATTTAAATGAAAATAAATAAACGGGATCTAGTTCTTAAATATCTGAAAGTAAATAAATGCACAATTTAGACCAACATTATTAAGTCAAGGAAGGCGCCGGGGTGCCTCTGGGGATCTCGTGATCCTGACAACTCTCTCTATTTGATCCTTCGATAGAACTCAATTGTTTGCCATTCCTGAACGCTCTTTTGAGCTGTACGAATTTTGTGCTTACTTTAAATATTCTAATATTACTACTACTACTAGTACTATCATTACTACTACTACTACTTCTACTACTACCACTATTACTACTACTAGTACTACTACCACTACTACTACTATTACTACTACTACTAGTACTACTGCAACTACTACTATTACTATTACTAGTGCTAATACCACTACTATTACTACTACTAATACTACTACCACTACTACTACTATTACTTCTACTAGCACTATTACCACTACTACTACTACTACTAGAGAACAAATAGGAACAATACCGTGACTGGAACAATACACAAATTACCCACACATAAGAGAAAGAAGCTTATGACGACGTTTCGGTCCTACTTGGACCATTTACAAGTTACACTAACACACGAAGGTGAGGAAGCACATCCCTGTTCCCCTCTTCTAAATATACTGGCTCCAAGTCAAACCGAAAAGCCGCCATAAGCTTCTCTCTCCCCTGTACAGGTTATTTGTGTAATACTACTACTACTACTACTACTACTATTAATAATAATAATAATAATAATAATAATAATAATAATAATAATAATAATAATAATAATAATAATAATACCTACACAGCAATTCAAGAACATTTTCCACCGAGTCTAGACAAGACATGAACAATAACATCGACACAACATCAAAAGTTTAGTAAACACGAGACAGCAGGTAACGAAACTTAAAGTGCTACTTAGGAAAAGTTCTGATGTTTTAATTTATATAAGTATGGACCTTACAAATACATTAGTGCCAGTAAGGTTTGACCGCCTCGTGAGGTGCCGATGTTTACACTGGTCCAGGGACTACGTCTCTGAAAAAAAGAGAATGTATTAAATTTGTCCTTTTTTCAGAATTGTTTTTTCTTCTACTCACCTGTCCTGCCTTATTCTGTCTTGTTGACACTTCCCCTGACTTGTTGACACTTCCCCTGACTTGTTGACACTTCCCCTGACTTGGTGACACTTCCCCTGACTTGTTGACACTTCCCCTGACTTGGTGACACTTCCCCTGACTTGTTGACACTTCCCCTGACTTGTTGACACTTCCCCTGACTTGTTGACACTTCCCCTGACTTGGTAACACTTCCCTTGTCTTGTTGACACTTCCCCTGCCTTGGCAACACTTCCCTTGTCTTGTTCATACTTCCCCTGTCTTGTTCATACTTCCCCTGTCTTATTCATGCTTCCCCTGTCTTGTTCATACTTCCCCTGTCATGTTCATACTTCCCCTGTCTTATTCGTACTTCCCCTGTCTTGTTCATACTTCCCCTGTCTTGTTCATACTTCTCCTGTCTTATTCATACTTCCCCTGTCTTGTTCATACTTTCCCTGTCTTATTCATACTTCCCCTGTCTTGTTCATACTTCCCCTGTCTTGTTCATACTTTCCCTGTCTTATTCATACTTCCCCTGTCATGTTCATACTTCCCCTGTCTTATTCATACTTCCCCTGTCTTGTTCATACTTCCCCTGTCATGTTCATACTTCCCCTGTCTTATCCATACTTCCCCTGTCATGTTCATACTTCCCCTGTCTTATTCATACTTCCCCTGTCTTGTTCATACTTCCCCTGTCATGTTCATACTTCCCCTGTCTTATTCATACTTCCCCTGTCATGTTCATACTTCCCCTGTCTTGTTCATACTTCCCCTGTCATGTTCATACTTCCCCTGTCTTATTCATACTTCCCCTGTCTTGTTCATACTTCCCCTGTCATGTTCATACTTCCCCTGTCTTATTCATACTTCCCCTGTCATGTTCATACTTCCCCTGTCTTGTTCACACTTCCCCTGTCATGTTCATACTTCCCCTGTCTTATTCATACTTCCCCTGTCATGTTCATACTTCCCCTGTCTTATTCATACTTCCCCTGCCATGTTCATAATTCCCCTGTCTTATACTTCCCCTATCATGTTCATACTTCCCCTGTCTTATTCATACTTCTCCTGTCATGTTCATACTTCCCCTGTCTTATTCATACTTCCCCTGTCTTGTTCATACTTCCCCTGTCTTATTCATACTTCCCCTGTTTTGTTCGTACTTCCCCTGTCTTATTCATACTTCCCCTGCCATGTTCATACTTCCCCTGTCTTATTCATACTTCTCCTGTCATGATCATACTTCCCTTGTCTTATTCATACTTCCCCTGTCATGTTCATACTTCTTCTGTCTTATTCATACTTCCCCTGTTTTGTTCATACTTCCCCTGTCTTATTCATACTTCCCCTGTTTTGTTCATACTTCCCCTGTCTTATTCATACTTTCACTGCCATGTTCATACTTCCCTTGTCTTATTCATACTTCCCCTGTTTTGTTCATACTTCCCCTGTCTTATTCACACTTTCCCTGTCTTGTTCACACTTCCCCTGTCTTGTTCACTCTTCCCCTGTCTTGTTCACACTTCCCGTCTTGTTCACACTTCCCCTGTCTTGTTCACTCTTCCCCTGTCTTGTTCACACTTCCCCTGTCTTGTTCACACTTCCCCTGTCTTGTTCACACTTCCCCTGTCTTGTTC
>NC_091381.1:3594893-3684893 GCF_038502225.1 Cherax quadricarinatus
AAACTGGTCAATTAGCAAGAACTCTATTAAAATTAAGTCCTTTCTAAAAATTTCTCTTATACGTTCAAAGATATATTTTTTTCATTTATGTTAATGTAAAAAATTAATAATTTTGTACCAAAAGAACCTTAGAAAAACTACCTAACCTTATTATAACAAGCGCAATTTAATTTAGCATAATCCAACTAAATATATTTAGATATGGTTACTATAATTAAATAATAAACAAACACATTTAAATACATTTTTTCGTTGGGTTCAGAAAGATTTTTACGAAATTAATGCATATTCAAATTTTCGCTTGCCTTATTCGGCAAGAAGAGTGTTGCTATTTAAGCCAGAGTCGTAAGTCTTGCCTATTCCTACCTATTCGAACCCTCACACTCCGTGTCAAAAAGTACGCATTACTTTATCCACACAGCCAGACCCCAGGACACTATTGTTTATGTATTCTATAGCTAACATTAGTTAAGTAATTTAAAAAATAGCTTCATTACCATGAGTTGGTTATCAACAGCAGAATAAAACATTGATCAAGGTAATATTAAAGTCATTGGTAGTGACACTAAGAATCTTGTAGACAATAGTATTAGCAACCAGGAGGCCATGAGCCAAAAGGAAGAGTAGCATTAGTGAGGTATTCGCCCGGGATGAGCTAAAAGGGAAGACCTAGAAAGGAGAAACTCTGAAGAAGAGGGAGTTAGGAGAGAGGAATTGGAAGGGAAAAAGAGATGGAAGGGAGAGGGAGCTAGGTGAGAGAGAATTAACTGGGTGGGGAAAGAAACTGGTAAAGAGTTTGAGGGAGAGGAAGTTGAAGATGGTGCTGAGGAGAGTAAGGTGGGAGTTTGTGGAAGCTGAAGAGGGATGTGGGAGACAGAGGGAGCCGAGAGGAAGAGTGAGCTGGTAGAGAAAGGAGTTGTTAACTGGGAAGGTGAGAGTCATGGGAGAAAGAAGGAACTGGAAAGGAGAGGAGGCTTGGAACTGAAAGAGAGATGGATCTAGGAGGGGGAACAAGAGGTAAGAGGGCGAGAAGCAAGGTCTGGTGACAGAAGTTGGGTAATAACATGCCTGGTATCGTCCTGGTCTCCTCACTCAGCAAGGGTGGTCATTATCAGCCATGATGGGTGGACCACAGACCGTGTAAAGTGTATGTCTGTGTGTGGGTGGCTTACTGTACGCTCCTGTCTGCTGTCTTTGTGTGTGTGTGTGTGTGTGTGTGTGTGTGTGTGTGTGTGTGTGTGTGTGTGTGTGTGTGTGTGTGTGTGTGTGTGTGTGTGTGTGTGTGTGTGTGTGTGTGTGTGTGTGTGTGTGTGTGTGTGTGTGTGTGTGTGTGTGTACTCACCTAGTTGTACTCACCTAGTTGTGGTTGCAGGGGTCGAGTCAAGCCTCCTGGCCCCGTCTCTTCACTTGTCGCCACTAGGTCTACTCTATCCCTGCTCCATCAGATTTATCATACCTCTTCTTAAATCTATGTATGGATCTTGCCTCCACTACATCACTCTCCAGACTGTTCTACTTCCTGACAACTATATGACTGAAGAAATACTTCCTAATATTCTTGTAACTCATCTGAGTCTTCAACTTCCAAATGTGACCCTTTGTTGCTGTGTTCCATCTCAAACATCCTGTCCCTCTCCACCTTGTCAATTCCTCTCAATATTTTGTATGTCGTTATCATATCTTCCTTATCCCTCCTGTCCTCCAGAGTTGTCAGGTCGATTTCCCTTAACCTCTCCTAGTAAGACATGCCCCTTAGCTCCGGGACTAGTCTTGTTGCAACCCTTTTCACTTTCTTTAATTTCTTGACGTGCTTGACCAGGTGTGGTTTGCAAACTGGTGCTGCATACTCCGGTATGGGCTTGACGTACACGCTGTACAGAGTGTTGAATGATTCCTTACAGAGGCCTCGGGACGCTGTTCATAGGTGTGCCAGGCGCCCATATGTTGCAGCAGTTATTTGGTTGATGTACTCTCGGGAGATATGCTTAATATTATACTCACCACAAGATCCTTTTCCTTGAGTGAGGTTTGTAGTCTTTGTCCCCTGTAGCCTGTATTCTGTCTGCAGTCTTCTTTGCCCTTCCCCAATCTTCTTGACTTTGCACATGGTGGGGTTAACCTCCAGGAGCCAGTTATTTGACCAGGCTCGCAGCCTGTCCAGATCCCTTTGTAGTCCTTCCTGATTCTCATCCAGTTAAATTTTCCTCATTAGCGTCACATCACCTGCAAACAGGAACACTTCTGAGTCTATCCCTTCCGTCAGCACAGGTCCTAGGACAGTTCCCTGTGGAACCCAACTCGTCACAGGCGCTCACTCCGACACCACGTCACGTACCATGACTCGTTGTTGCCTTCTTGTCAGGTATTCTCCGATCCATTGCAGTGCCTTTCCTGTTATGCGTGCCTGATCCTGTAACTTTTGCACTAATATCATGTGTAGAACTGTGTCGAAAGCCTTCTTGCAGTCAAGGAAAATGCAACCTACCCACCCTTATCTCTCTTGTTTTACTTCCGTTGCCTTGTCGTAAAACTCAAGTATGTTTGTGACACAGGATTTCCCTTCCATGAAACCGTGCCGGTTGTCGTGTATAAGCTCATTCTTTTCTAGGTACTCCATCACTTTTCTCCTGGTAACCTTCTCCATGACTGCATACTATGCATATCAATAACACTGGTCTATAATTTAATGCATGGGACTACATTTGCTGTCTTCCAAACTTCAGCTAATCGCCCTCTTTCAATAGATGTTCAGAAGATTGTTGTTAGTGGCAGACAGCGTCTCTGCTTTCACTCCCAGGACCCATGGAGAGATGTTATCTGACCCTATCGCATTTGAGGTATCTAGTTCACTTAACAGGTTCTTCACCTCCTCCTCGGTTGTGTGTATTGTGTCCAGTATTTTTCGGCGTACCCCACCATTCTGGCTTTCCGGAATCCTTTCTGTCCCCACTGAAAATACTTCATTAAATCTCATGCTGATCTTCTCACATACTTCTCGGTCGTTTCCTGTGAACTCCCCTCCTTCCTTCCTTCTCAGCCTGATTACCTGGTCCCTGACTGTTGCTTTCCTCCTAATGTAGCTGTACAATAGCTTCAGGTTAGACTTGGCATTCGATGCTTTCATTTTCATATTGCCGCTGGTCCTCTCTCCTTATCTGTGAATATTCGTTTCTGGCTTTTCGACTAATCTTATTTTCCTGGGCCCTTTGTCTTCTAAACTTTTTCCATTCTCTAGGACACTTAGCCTCTCTGCACCTGTCGGTGAATCAGGGGCTCATTCTGGTTTTCCCATTACTTCTGTTGCCCTTGGAAACGAACCTCTCCTCTGCCTTCTTGCAATTATTGTCACGTATTCCATCATTTCTTTTACTGATTTTCCTTCCAGTTCTCATTCCCACTGAACCTCATACAGGAAATTCTTCATGCCTGTGTAATCTCATATTTTGTAGTTTGGCTTCTCCCGTCCTACTCTTCCTGCTTCCCTCTCCAATTGTAACTCTAGTATGTATTCGAAGCTCAGGACCAAGTGACCACTAGTTTACAAGTTGCAGTTTTTCCAATCTGTTTATATGTGACTGAAATCTTTCAGGCTAATGTAGGTTGAATGTCTCTCTTATACACTAACTTACGGACAAGCCACATTTCTTTGGGGGTTTAAAATGCGTCTCCTGCCTTACATTATGGGACATCATCCATGCTACACACGCATCTACGATGGCATACACGCTGAAATGCAATGTTGTACAAAAACACTAAACATTAACATTCTTGAACTCGCCTGCACGAAATAAAAGAATACAAGCACACGTTCAAACACAAGCACACACACATACACACACACACACACACACACACACACACACACACACACACACACACACACACACACACACACACACATACGGCAGGCCTAGTGTCTAATCGACATGTGCCTAGGACAGAATGGTAACTAACTAACTAACACACACACACACACACACACACACACACACACACACACACACACACACACACACACAAGTAAAAATGTCCAAAAGCAGACACATACAAACGAAAAGGCATAATCCCAAGATGAGGCAAAGAGTGAGAAAAAGTTGAATAGCATGAGAGATAATGGACACTAGAGCAGGGTGCCTCCAGCGCAGCACTGGTAGATCACGTCAGACAAGGGGAGAGAGAAATAGATTACTATGATTATATTCAAAGGAAAGGGCTAAACTTGTAGGGGCCATACAACGCCTATGAGTGGAAGGTAATGAGGTTTGATTCAAGGACGAGGAAAATTTTAAATCACAGGATCAAAAGCCCTTCACTAGCATCCACGCAGCTTCCCTCTGCAGAGAGAGAGGGAGAGAGAGAGAGAGAGAGAGAGAGAGAGAGAGAGAGAGAGAGAGAGAGAGAGAGAGAGAGAGAGAGAGAGAGAGAGAGAGAGAGAGAGAGAGGGAAGGGGTAGCAAGAAATCATTGCAAGACACCATAATTCACCTAACAGGTAACAAACCCTGGAGATTGACGTAAAAAATTTATACAGATTTGTGTCTTTCAGATGTACCATGTTAATTGGAAAGTACATATACTATGCAGAATTTTTCACCACTGTTTTTGCTATGTATTTGTCGTTCATTTTATGTACTATGCATGTCTTTTAAATAAAATATAAAAAAAAAATCACCTGATTTTTCACATAAGGTCAATTCCCCGAATTCCACCACAAATCCGGATTCACTTGATGCAGTTCCTTAAGTCATTGACCAAACTCTTCACTCCTCTCAGCATTCAACATAAACCTTGAAATTATATATACGTATATATATATATATATATATATTTTTTATTTATTATCACACCGGCCGATTCCCACCAAGGCAGGGTGGCCCGAAAAAGAAAAACTTTCACCATCATTCACTCCATCACTGTCTTGCCAGAAGGGTGCTTTACACTACAGTTTTTAAACTGCAACATTAACACCCCTCCTTCAGAGTGCAGGCACTGTACTTCCCATCTCCAGGACTCAAGTCCGGCCTGCCGGTTTCCCTGAATCCCTTCATAAATGTTACTTTGCTCACACTCCAACAGCACGTCAAGTATTAAAAACCATTTGTCTCCATTCACTCCTATCAAACACGCTCACGCATGCCTGCTGGAAGTCCAAGCCCCTCGCACACAAAACCTCCTTTACCCCCTCCCTCCAACCCTTCCTAGGCCGACCCCTACCCCGCCTTCCTTCCACTACAGACTGATACACTCTTGAAGTCATTCTGTTTCGCTCCATTCTCTCTACATGTCCGAACCACCTCAACAACCCTTCCTCAGCCCTCTGGACAACAGTTTTGGTAATCCCGCACCTCCTCCTAACTTCCAAACTACGAATTCTCTGCATTATATTCACACCACACATTGCCCTCAGACATGACATCTCCACTGCCTCCAGCCTTCTCCTCGCTGCAACATTCATCACCCACGCTTCACACCCATATAAGAGCGTTGGTAAAACTATACTCTCATACATTCCCCTCTTTGCCTCCAAGGACAAAGTTCTTTGTCTCCACAGACTCCTAAGTGCACCACTCACTCTTTTTCCCTCATCAATTCTATGATTCACCTCATCTTTCATAGACCCATCCGCTGACACGTCCACTCCCAAATATCTGAATACGTTCACCTCCTCCATACTCTCTCCCTCCAATCTGATATTCAATCTTTCATCACCTAATCTTTTTGTTATCCTCATAACCTTACTCTTTCCTGTATTCACCTTTAATTTTCTTCTTTTGCACACCCTACCAAATTCATCCACCAATCTCTGCAACTTCTCTTCAGAATCTCCCAAGAGCACAGTGTCATCGGCAAAGAGCAGCTGTGACAACTCCCACTTTGTGTGTGATTCTTTATCTTTTAACTCCACGCCTCTTGCCAAGACCCTCGCATTTACTTCTCTTACAACCCCATCTATAAATATATTAAACAACCACGGTGACATCACACATCCTTGTCTAAGGCCTACTTTTACTGGGAAAAAATTTCCCTCTTTCCTACATACTCTAACTTGAGCCTCACTATCCTCGTAAAAACTCTTCACTGCTTTCAGTAACCTGAATAGGTAATAGGTAATAGGTAATAGGTAATAATGTAATAGGTACCACCTCTAGAACTGTTATGGGGACCCTCATCCTCAGAGAAAAGAATAAACTTGCTTCAGGGAAAACTCAAGATTCTCCCTGAAGCTGTTTGAGAATTTTCTCCTACCACCCCCTATATTATGTATATATATTTTATTTAAAGACAAAATGCATTGACAAAACATTTACAAAAATATGATACAAAGTAAAACAACATAGGTAACTCAGAGCTACATCTCGAATACTTCGTCCAGCTCCCCTGCGGTGGGCCGTGTGCCCAGAATGCTGCAGGCATTTCCTCTCTGGATCGCAACACTGAGTCTCTGAAAGAGGAAGCTGGTCGCCCTGTGGTCCTTGGTTTCTATGATGAGCTTTTCACCCAGCTCTTTGAGGAACTTTAGAGCACACTTGCCCCATGCTCCAAGGGTCTCCGACCCTATTGGAATGAAGTTATAGCAAGGGGGAAGGTCTTCATATTTTCGGATCTTCTGGGTCTCCCTGTGGCTGGCAGCTCCACCCCCTTCCACTACAGAGTATGGCAAGTAGGTATCTGCCAATGTAGCAGCACAGGTGTGGTCCCAGGCAATCTGCTTTCCATCCTTCCAGGGTAGCATAGTGGCTCCATCAGGACGCTTTTGACTTCCATCAGACCTCTGTACTTGGGGTTCCCGTTGAGCTGGGCAACGGGCTGTGGCGAGGCTTCTCTTTATTATGTCATTGATCTCCTCATGTCTGGCATACTTCCCTTCTGCTGTGTGGCACACGAGACCATGGAGTCCGAATTGATCAGCTGTCGCCCTGCCGCAAATACACCTATGTTCGGTGAGGATGGGGGCGGCTAGGCGAAGAGCAACACCAATCCGAATGGCCTGTGGGTCGAGACGGGTGCCCAGGGAGGAATTGGGAACAGCTAACAGGAAATCTCCTGAGTGTGGTGCCTTCACTGCCAGGAGACGAGCTTTGTTCTTTCCTGAAGCATTGAAGAGCATTGTGTTGGCGATTTTTTCCATGATCGGTTTGTCCCAGTGGGACTGTTTGTGCTGTTTGGGAGGAGCTGGTCTACTGGAGGAGTCTGTAAGGGTGTCCCACTGAATTGCTGCTTCAGTAAACCTGGGGTCTTGAGCTCCTACCAAGTCTCTCAAGCGTTCGGGCACTGTCTTCTTGACTAATGCACTGGAAGCCAAACACGAAGACAGAAAAGCAGGTAAAGCAACATATATATATATATATATGTCGTGCCGAAAAGGCAGAACTTGCGATCTTGGCTTAAATAGCAACGCTCATCTTGCCATATAGGACAAGTGAAAATTTGTGTATGCAATAATTTCGCCAAATTCATTCTGAACCTAACGAAAAAAATGTATTTCATTGTGTTTGTTTAGTACTAAATTATTGTAAACGTATTTAAAATATATTTAGTTGGGTTAGGTTAAAATAAATTGTTGTTGTTATAATAAGGTTAGGTAAGTTTTCTAAGATTCCTTTGGTGCAAAATTAAAAATTTTTACATTAACATTAATAAAAAATACATATCTTTAAACGTATAAGAGAAAATTTTAGAAAGGACTTAATTTTAAATTAGTTCTTGCTAATTGACCAGTTTTACATATTCGGCGCGACATATATATATATATATATATATATATATATATATATATATATATATATATATATATATATATATATATATATATATATATATATATATATATATATATATATATATATATCATATAAATATATATATATATCATGTATATATCATATATATATCATATATATATATATCATATATATATATCATATATATATCCTATATATATCATATATATATATCATATATATATCACATATATATCATATATATATCATATATATATCATGTATATATCATATATATATATATATATATATATATATATATATCATATATATATCATATGTATATCTTATATATATACTAAGAGTCCAGTCTTGTATTACCATTTCCAATTTTCGTAACCTTGTATTGCTGGAGTTTAATTTCAGTAGTTACAGTCTGTCCAGCACTGTAGTTTTTACTGGTCATGTGGCCTTTCCTTCTTCTCATCGACTCTTATTATACCTATTAATTTCGCGTCATCTGCGAGCACAGATGTGTCTGCTTCTGTTTTGTTTAGCAGTTCGCATACATTTTTTTGGAGGAAAGTATAGATTGCAATGCACGAAACATCTACCAATAATACTACCATCACCTAGTCATGTTGCCATCACTCTGACCTACTGTCAGTCAGCTATGCTGCAAGCCAACTAGCTACGTTGCTAGTTAGACGTGTAATGTACTTGCCAGTCAGTGAGCCATATTGTACATTAGTCAGTTATGTGGTACGCCAGTCACCAACGTCAGCAGTCAGAAATGTTGTTAACCAGTCAGCCATGTTGCCAGCCAGCTACAGTCATTTAACTAGCTGCGACCAGCCAGTCAGCCAACTCCTAGTTCTGTGTCCATGCCGACGTCCCCCGAGGCGTTTCCCTCCTCATATTACGATTTGCATCTTCAGGAAATCCCTGCAGATTTATGAAGGAAGCTGATAGCAACCTGCAGAAGCTAATAGTATTAAATTATAGCCTAACGCAGCATTTGGGCAGTTTGAGCTGTCTCGCGCAACATACGGTCAAGTTCAACTCTTGCTTTAATAAGCTTGTATTATTTAAATGTCGATGCAAACATGTGTAAAACTATCGCTGGTTGACCACTAAGGTGGAGCACCTAGGACGATGCCCGGGCTGACCTTCGTTTCCTTGCCCCAAAGGCTTGAGACAAATGACTGAATTATGCCAGTGTTTTCAGCAGACGCTGTTGTGACCAGCTCCACCCGAGTTCAGGGTGACGGGGTATACAGTGGGGTGTGTATATATGTTTACACCGAGGGCTGTATATCATTATACAATTAATTCGGCACAACGTCTTCGTCTAGAAATCTTTATTTTGAAGACTTCTCGCCAAACAGTGGATATTTCAGTTCAGAACAGAGTTTAGGAATGGCGACAATATATATTGACGAAGTTCCTCAGACGTGATAGAAGGTTTTCGAATAGAAGACAGATGATGGTAAAATAAGTCCCACAGTCTTGACAAATGGTGAAGAATCTTGAGACAGTAGAAAATATAGTAACATCTCATCTCTCTCTCTCTCTCTCTCTTATATATATATATATATATATATATATATATATATATATAAACTAGGTGATATATGATTCTTTAAATATACCGAGAATTCACTTTAATCTTTGTTTTGGTTGTTATTATTAACGGAAGATTGCAGGAGAAGTGAAGTTTTTAATGACTCAGGAGAACACCATGACTTTCATTAGCATAGTGTTGCTGCCTCCTGTATTATTCTACACCAGCAACACACTCTACACCCACTGCCATACCTCCATCCCTCCCCTCATAACACATCTGCAACCCTCCCCTCATAACACGCCTGCAATCCTCCCCTCATAAAACACCTGCAACCCTCCCCTAATAACACACCTGCAGCCCTCCCCTCATAACATACCTACAGCCCTCCCCTCATAACATACCTGCAACCCTCCCCTCATAACACGCCTGCAACCCTCTTCTCATAACATACCTGCAGCCCTCCCCTCATAACACACCTGCAACCCTCCCCTCATAACACGCCTGCAACCCTCCCCTCATAACACGCCTGCAACCCTCCTCTCATAACACACCTGCAACCCTCCCCTCATAACACACCTGCAACCCTCCCCTCATAACACACCTGTAACCCTCCCCTCATAACACACCTGCAACCCTCCCCTCATAACATACCTGCAACCCTCCCCTCATAACATACCTGCAACCCTCCCCTCATAACACGCCTGCAGTCCTCCTCTCATAACATACCTGCAACCCTCCCCTCATAACACACCTGCAACCCTCCCCTCATAACACGTCTGCAACCCTCCCCTCATAACACGCCTGCAACCCTCCTCTCATAACACACCTGCAACCCTCCTCTCATAACACACCTGCAACCCTCCTCTCATAACACACCTGCAACCCTCCCCTCATAACACACCTGCAACCTTCCCCTCATAACACGCCTGCAACCCTCCCCTCATAACACACCTGCAACCTTCCCCTCATAACACGCCTGCAACCCTCCCCTCATAACACACCTGCAACCCTCCCCTCATAACACACCTGCAACCTTCCCCTCATAACACGCCTGCAACCCTCCCCTCATAACACACCTGCAACCCTCCCCTCATAACACACCTGCAACCCTCCCCTCATAACATACCTGCAACCCTCCCCTCATAACACGCCTGCAACCCTCCTCTCATAACACACCTGCAACCCTCCCCTCATAACATACCTGCAACCCTTCCCTCATAACACGCCTGCAACCCTCCTCTCATAACACACCTGCAACCCTCCCCTCATAACATACCTGCAACCCTCCCCTCATAACATACCTGGAACCCTCCTCTCATAACACACCTGCAACCCTCCCCTCATAACACATGCAACCCTCCCCTCATAACACACATGCAACCCTCCCCTCATAACACACTAGCAACCACCCTCATCCCAAACCTGTAACCACACTCTTCTACCCCCCCTCCTCCATTGCCTCCGTCCTCCTTTTCCAATACTTCCAGCCTCTTCCACTGCCTCCAACCTCCTCGCCGCAACATGCACAAAGAGGACAAATTTCATTTACTTCGCTGTGGAAAAACTGAAGAAGTTAAATCTAGATCAGACTAAAAAAAAAATTCTAACCACAAAAAACTTATGCGAAGGACCTGGGAGTGATAATTTAGAAATCTCACTTTCAAAGATCACATCAGTGTACCTACCACATCTGTAAGATAAATGATAGGATGAATATCACTCCATATGAAAGCAAAAGACTCGGTAGGTGGTGCAACATGCCACCAATGAAAAGCAGAGGCGCCACGATTGCGCTAAAAGACAACACAATAGGTGTCAGGGGTCGAAGACTGTACAACTGCCTCACAGCATACATAAGGGGGATTACCAATAAACCCCCGGGAGTTAGACAGACACCTAAAGTCAGTACTTGACTAGCCGGGCTGTGGTTTATAGGTTGGTTTACGTGAGGCCAGCAGTAAGAGACTGGATGATAAGGCCATGATCCACCACGAGGCCTGGTCGTGCAATGGACCGCAAGGGCGTTGATCCTCGATACCCCCCTCCAGGTATACTCCAGGTATACTCCAGGTATACTCCAGGTATACACCCTCATATCACACCTACTACTACCTGCATTCTATATCTGCAACCACTCTCATCCCACACACTTGCAACCACCCTCATCCCACATCTACAACTACCTTAATACTACATCTGAAACAACGCTCATCCCACACCTGCAACAGCTCTCATCCCACATTAGCAACTACACTCATCCCACACCTGAAACCACATTCATTCAACACCTACATCCCCACTCATCCTACACCTACAACCACACTCATCCCACACCTACAACCACCCTTCTCCCACACACCTACAATCACCCTCATCCCATACCAACAGCCACCCTCGTCCCACACCTGCAACCACCTTCATCCCACACCTGCAACCACCTTCATCCCACACTTGCAACCACCTTCATCCCACACCTGCAACCACCCTCAGCTTACACTTAAGAACATAAGAAAGAAGGAACACTGCAACAGGCCTACTGACCCATGCGAAGCAGGTCCATGTTCCCCTGCCCCAATTAGCCCAATGACCCACCTAGTCAGGTTACTTCCACTTAAGGAAGGAACAAGGCATCAGACCTAATAGCACAAGCTAGTCAGTTCCAACTCACACCCACCCACACCCACTCATGTATTTATCTAACCTATTTTTAAAACTACACGTTTCAGCCTCTGTAACTGTACTCGGGAGTTTGTTCCACTTAGCCACAACTCTTACTAAACCAGTGCTTTCCTAAATCCTTGAAAGTTAAGGCGCATGTGCAACATCTGGATATCTTTATTGAAGACGTTTCGCCATCCAGCGGCTTAATCAATACAAATTCTAGGAATCTGAATTTTTCCAACTTGAAACCATTGCTGCGTGTCCTGTCTTGGCCGGAAATTTTCAGCAGGTTATTTACATTCCATTTATACACCTCGATCATATCCCCCCTAATTCTACGCCTTTCGAGAGAGTGCAGATTCAGGGCCCTTGCAACCACTCTCATCTCACAATTGCAACCACCTTCATCCCACATCTGCAATCACCCTCATCCCACACGTACAGCCACACTCATAACACACCTAAAACCACCAGTGCAATAGGAATTCCCAGTGTAGGGCCCTGTGTAATGCCCTGTATAGTGGCCCGTTAAGTGCCCCGTATAGTGCCCCGTGTAGTGCCTTGTTTAGTGCCCCATGTAGTGCCCCGTGTAGTGCCCCGTGTGGTGCCCCGTGTGGTACCCCATGTAGTGTACCCTGTGGTACCCTCATGGTAAGCAGTGCGGAGTCAAGTCTTTGATGGCACGAGTGGCCTTGAGGGCGGGGCGTCGGCCGCTCCTCCAAAATTATGCCCTAAATCCCTAAGTGAGGAAGCACAAAGTGCCGACCTTGAACACCCGCATTCCAGAGTAAGTGAATGGAATGTTAGCAGTTGAAAAATACTTGCTGTAGTACTGTCTTCTTATGAGGAGTGGAAAAGTGCTGGGTTATTGCGTAACTATATTTAGCTTTATGTGGAGCTTTATTTACTCACTCCCGCATGATGAAGTTCTGCCTACAGCGATATGTTGTCCTAAATAAAGCTTGCTCCGAACTATAGCTTCAATTAATTACTGTCAGCATTATCCAGGAACCATTAGTCTAATGCGAAAGGGATGCTAATTTATATGTACTTGCTAAAACTTTAAGTGATTCCAATCATCATTAGCGGGAAAATGATTGTATTCCTTTGTAGGGATTGATCTACTGGACATGGTCTGTCAGGCGCCCTCTGCAGAGTGTGGTCTGTCAGACGCGATCCTAGAAACAGCGTGTTTATAGGGCGTCGTCTGTGAAGTGCGATCTCGGGTACAATCTGAGCGGACAGACCCTGGGAAGTCTCTGACCTAAGTACGTTTGCGGGCCATACACTCTTACAGTGACCCACCCAACTGTGTGTCGGCAACACTACCACTGTGCCCACCTTTTCCCATCTCACTCCGCCCTACCACTGTCTGCCCAGGTCTCATGTGGCACTGGAATCCTGAAGGAGCTAGATGAGGGAGGGGAAAAGAATTAGAGAAGGGTGATGGGAAAGTACTATATACTCAGTGTGAGAAATATTATACCTGAAATCAAAGAGAAATAGTAGAGGGCAACGAGTGACTAGCTCCCTTAAGGTTTACTATACAATAGTAGGAGTCTAAGAAATAAGATGGAGCTAGGATTACTTGCAAGTGCAGATAATATAGATATTATTGCTTTAACAGAGACCTGGTTCAATCTGAAAGATGTAGAAATGCCGTCTGAATGCAACATACAGGGTTATAAACTATTCCACACTGACAGGGCCAACAAGAAGGGTGGTGGAGTGGCGATGTATGTCAGAGATAATTTAAACTGTTGTGTTAGACAAGATATAAGGTTAGAACATCGGACACAATCTGTTTGGCTACAGTTTCTCGAGGGTCGTGAAAAGTTAATTTTGGGTGTGATTTATAGGCCCCCAAACCTTGATAGAGAGTGCAGTAAGCTGCTCTGGGACGAAATTCATTATGCATCTAGATATGAAAATGTTAGTGTTATTGGGAGATTTTAACTTTAGACAAACTGATTGGAACAATGTGACAGAAAATCTTGAGTCTAGTGACTTTCTTGATACGGTTCAGGATTGCTTTTTAGAACAGGTTGTGACAGAACCAACTAGAGGAAACAATCTGCTTGACTTGGTTCTTGCCAACAAAGAATCACTAATTAATAATCTTGAGGTTAATGATGAGCTTGGAGAAAGCGATCACAAATCACTTAGTTTCAGTATATCATGGAATTATTCAGATAACTGCAATCAAGTCTCTGTCCCAGATTTCCGCTTGGTCGATTTTATGGCACTGAGAAATTACCTGGGTGGGCTAAATTGGGATGTCCTGACTATGGGTCAGGTAGGTGATCTTGGTTGCCAATATGACGTTTTTCAGAGCATAGTTCTAGTTGCCCAGACAACTTTTGTTCCGAGTAGGGAAATTAGATCTAACAAAAATGATCCCAAATGGATGAACAATAGATTAAAACATCTCAATGGTCAAAAGAGAGGCATATATAGGCGTATCAAAAGAGGGGATGGGCAGCTAAGAAATCAATATATTCAATTAAAGAGAGAAATAAAAAAAGGAATAAGAAAAGCAAAAAGGGATTATGAGGCTAAGGTCCCAAGGGATTCAAAGACTAACCCAAAAGGGTTCTTTCAGGTATACAGAAGTAAGGTTAGGGACAAGATTGGCCCACTTAAGAGTAACTCTGGTCAGATCACTGACAGTGATAAGGATATGTGTGAAATTTTCAATACTTTCTTCCTCTCAGTTTTTACCCAGGAAGATACTAGCGAAATTACAGAAATAATAAATTATGTTGAACAGGACGAGAATAAACTATTCACGATTGGGGTAACTAGTGACATGGTTCTCAGTCAAATAGAGAAATTAAAACTTAACAAATCCCAAGGTCCTAGGAATGTAAAGAGGAAATTAGCAAAACTTTGGCTAATCTTTTCAACTTATCACTACAAACTGGCATAATGCCATATAAGTAGAAAATGGCAAATGTAATACCTATTTACAAGGCAGGTGATAGGTCCTTAGCTAAAAACTACAGACCAATAAGCCTTACCTTCAGAGTGGGAAAATTTATGGAATCAATAATTGCCGAGGGAATTCGTATCCATCTTGAAAGGCATAAACTGATTAATGAATCTCAACATGGTTTTACAAAAGGCCGTTCCTGTCTTACGAATTTACTAACATTTTTCACTAAGGTGTTTGAGGAGGTAGATCATAGTATTGAATATGATATTGTGTATATGGACTTCAGTAAGGCTTTCGATAAAGTTCCACACCAGAGGCTATTGAGGAAAGTTAAGGCACACGGTGTAGAAGGAGAAATTATTTCCTGGGTACAGGCATGGTTGACATATAGGCAGCAGAGTGTTTGCATAAATGGAGTGAAATCAGGATGGGGGCACGTCACAAGCGGTGTTCCACAGGAGTCAGTGTTGGGCCCGTTGTTATTCACAATTTACATGAACGTCACAAGCGGTGTTCCACAGGAGTCAGTGTTGGGCCCGTTGTTATTCACAATTTACATGAACGTCACAAGCGGTGTTCCACAGGAGTCAGTGTTGGGCCCGTTGTTATTCACAATTTACATGAACGTCACAAGCGGTGTTCCATAGGAGTCAGTGTTGGGCCCGTTGTTGTTCACAATTTACATGAACGACATACGTAAATGAAAGAATAAATAGCGACATAAGCAAATTTGTTGATGACACCAAAATAGGCCGTCCAATTCATTCTAATGAGAACATTAGAGCACTCCAGGATGATTTGAATAGACTGATGCAATGGTCGGAGAAGTGGCAGATGCTGTTTAATAATATAGACCTAAATAATGTAGATCTTAATATTACAGATTGCGAAAAGGATTTGGGAGTTCTGGTTAGCAGTAATCTGAAACCAAGACAGCGGTGCATAAGCGTTCACAATAAAGCTAACAGAATTCTTGGCTTCATATCAAGAAGCATAAATAATAGAAATCCTCAGGTTGTTCTTCAACTCTGTATATCCTTGGTTAGGCCTCATTTAGAATATGCTGCACAGTTCTGGTCACCGTATTACAGAATGGATATAAATGCATTGGAAAACGTACATAGGAGGATGACAAAGTTGATCCCATGTATCAGAAATCTTGGTTTAGAAAGACACGTAAGCAAACACTATAACATATTTATTAGAAAACGTTTCGGTCCTGGGACCTTGATCACTTCTAACATACAGAGGCAAAAAAGCAAAAGCAAAGCAAACAAGTTTAGGTAAGATCCCAATGGGATGAGCGTGGAAGACGGGACAGATGAAGAATAGCTCTGGAGAGGAGTGTTCTTAGTAAGAGAAATAGAGCCAGGGCTTAACCCAGCAGCTAAGGCGATCGTGGGGCAGATTTGAGAACAGGAATAGCAGGGACTGTTGCATTGAACTTGTGGTAGTAGCTGGCAGCAGGCTAGGTCACATCAGAGGGTAGAATACATATGGGAGTTATAGGAGTAAATGGTATGAGTGTCTTTTTCCACAGTTATAGGAGTAACTGAGGAGGCAGGTTAGCAATGGAGCCATTTTCGAACTTTTTGAAGCTGCTTCTAGATAGGTGGTATAATTTAGCCTTGTTGCTGAAGGTGAAACGTAGAGGCTTGATGAACTCAAGAACTTGGGTGAGTGAGAAGTGAAGCGGTGATTCACATGCATACTTGACTGTTCCAGCACCAAGGCTTTTGTAGAGTTCAGTACAGGTCATGGTGTCAGTATTTGAAGGAGAAGTGTAAAAGGTAAGGTTTTCCCATGAGGGTTTACTGGAGTCGTCGTTATCTTCCTCTTCTGGAGTGAATTCACTGGGAGAATCTACAGTGGTGGTAGCAGGTGACTGAGGGTCGACAGGAGCAGCTGTGAGGTGTAATGGTTGTGTGCATAAGCGTTCACAATAAAGCTAACAGAATTCAGGACTTGGCTTCTGAATATCAAGAAGCATAATATAATAGAAAGTGCCGGGGTTTCCTCAGGTTGTTCTTCAACTCTGTATATCCTTGGTTAGCTGCCTTATTTAGAATATGCTGCACAGTTCTGGTCACCGTATTACAGAATGGCCATATAAATGCATTGGAAAACGTGTTTTGTTCCTCGTACATAGGAGGATGACAAAGTTGATCCCGGGGATAGAGTGAATGTATCAGAAAGTCTTGGTTTAGAAAGGACACGTAAGCAACGACACTATAACATATTTGCACCATTAGAAACACGTTATCACGGTCCTGGAGACCTTGATCACTTCTAACATACAGAGGTAGAAAGACATTATATATATAGGCGGAGAGTGAGATGTGACACACGTGACCTGAGGAATGTCATGAGAACATAAGAATGGAGGAACACTGTAGAAGGCCTGCTGGCTCATGCGAGGCAGGTCTTTATCAAAACAACCTCTACCTATGATGAGGACGGGTAGACGATGAAATCATGTGTCTCCTGTGTTGTTGGGTTGGTGTTGCTTAAGTATCATGTATGCCAATGTTTTTGAAATTTTGTAGTTTCCAGTGCTGCGTTCTATAGTGTCGGTGACGGCGATTAGTGAGGCTTCTAGGCACCGTCGGCGTCTGAGGTCTGGTTCGGACGAGAGGAGCTCTGCTGTCACTGTGACCAGATGGCCCCGAAGCCCCTCGTGCATTGCTTGCTCGATTGCCCAGCAACGGCGCCCATCCGCCGCAGGCATCTCCCGATGGCTCCTGGGGATCTGACCCTGGAGGACAAGGCAGCCCGGCTGGTGTACCTGGCCGTCCGTGACTTGGATTATTATTATTATTATTATAATCAAGGGGAAGCGCTAAACCCGGAGGATTATACAGCGCCTGGGGGGGATGTGGAAGGCATTCAGGCTTAATTCAGGGAACTGGAGCACAGATCCAATTCCCTAAATCAAGAGCCCCTCGCCAACATCAAGGAACCTTCCTTGAGGGGCCCTCCGTGACTTGGAGACACTGCTCCTAGTCCTTGCCGCTCACCCGCCTCCCTGATGAAGACACTGTGAAGAGCCCCCGATGACGCCCACCGCTACTCACTGCCCCCAAACTTTAACTTCTCTCACTTCCTTCACTCCTATCATCCCTTCCTTCTGCTTCCCTCCTCTCAAAAACAAAAAAAAGGGCAATGGGAGCCTATATTTTTGTAGATAGTGGTACAGCCTGAAGTCAACTTTCCGCCCATGCCAAAATCACCGACTCAAGACCACTGGGACGACAAGTGTCCGAAGAATCAAGAGGGTGCCTGCTGCTGAAGATACAAAGAAAGAAGACACTCCTCACCCGGAGAGTCACCGCAAGAGAGAAGATATCACCCTCCATCCGGAGGGCCCATTGCAAGAAGAAAGAAGATGAGTTATACCCCCCACCCTGGGGGCCAATGCCGGGTCACCACCTGGAAAAGACCCGGGACAAGACCGGCTAACCTACAACGACAACAACCAATCGTCATCACTCCACGGGAAGACATCCTGAACCAGGGCACCTACCATGTTTGCGAACGAAACCATCAGTACCAACACAACTCTCACATATATAATAGCGAAATGCTAATTAAATTGATATTAACATAAGTCAGACCAAAAAATCAAAATACGCAGCTGCTACTTAGTCTAAACAAGATAAATTTATAGACTAAGTTATTTTAGTCCCTGTGCGAGCCGAGAATACGTATCCCAGTATCCAAAGAGCCCAACAGCATCGATGTCATGTAATGTATGTATACATGTGTGATGTGCTTTTGTTTGTGCCTATGTGTATTTGCTTATTGCTATGTATAAATATGCACTGTGTTTTGCACATATGTATGTGTGTTTATATATGTGTGGGCTTGAATGTGTGTGTGTGTGTGTGTGTGTGTGTGTGTGTGTGTGTGTGTGTGTGTGTGTGTGTGTGTGTGTGTGTGTGTGTGTGTGTGTGTGTGTGTGTGTGTATGAATTCGTGTGAGCATGAATGTGTGTGTGTATGAATTCGTGTATGTATGTGCGCATGTGTTTTTACAAACTGTATGGATATGCTCTCGTGCATAAACATATGAATATATGCCTGTGCATATGTGTACTTAATGTACATATGTACATGCATGCAAGCACTTATAAATATAAATGTATCCTTGTGTGAATGTATATGTTTGCTTTTGTATACCTGTATACATACTCGCATATACATACAGGCACACAATTAACAATTAACAATACTGGTGGGTGAATCCCGTAGAGTTCACTAAAATAAGAACACGCATGTATATTAGTAAATTTATTCAGGTATACACAAATACAGTTACATAGATTATCATACATAGCAGCATATGTGTAAAGTACCTACGATAACACAAAACAGTCAAACAGAGTGACCTATTTCCATTGGGGTCCTTATTTAGAGTGGATAACATGTTATACCTCCAGTTTACACCAGAGAAACCAGTAGACAGTATAATGAAAACCTGTAGCCTATCTCAAAAAAAAAAGACATTCTCCGGTAATTTATCTGAATCCAATAATTCCAATTACTTTAAAATTTTCTGTAAAATTTTAAATTGGCAGGTCCGCCTTTAATTAAATGAAATAAATATATCTCAGACTTATTTCGGATTTTTTTCCGAGTTAAAAAAAATATGAATTTCTTAGAAAGACTAAAATCACTATATGAAAAAAGAACATTGAACAAATTATAACATATAAGATCATAAAATAACTTGATAAAAATGTACAATGAAGATTTTTGTCTTCAACAGTGAAGACAAGAGGCAACAGTTGTTATCTATTTACGAGGTGATGCTGTTGATCAGTGGAATGGTAATGATGTAGATAGAGTCGAGGAGAAAATAGGATAACGTTAATTAGTGAATTATAATGAGGGGTTTGTAGTAATAAGAGATGGGTAAATAACGAATAAGATGCTCTTTTGAGAAAGAATATTTATTCGTAAGATAATTTTAGAGAGTGCATCGATTTAGTAATCTTTTTTTTGTTTTTTGTTTTTTTGTAATAGGGACCGGAAGTTCTTGCTTCATTTTAAGTAGTTCCTCGTGAGTCTTTTTTTTTTTTTTTTTTTTTTTTTTTTTTTTTTTTTTTTTTTTTTTGGCTGCTTTCCTGTCCTGCTGAGTGATGGTGGCTGATCTCTGGAGCTAAAGCTAATGTTACTGTCCATGTTTTTCTGCTGTAATTGAGGTCTGTTACGTGATAGAGACCTGCATGTTAATGTGTGTGTGTGTGTGTATATATATGTATATATGTATATATATATATATATATATATATATATATATATATATATATATATATATATATATATATATATATATATATATATATATATATATGTATATATAAGCAACGTTTAATTAATCTATGCACATTAGAGATTATTTCTTCAATTATGCAAGAGAATTTTAGAAGAGGTCCCACAAGTAATAGTTTGTTACAAACTCTAGAAAACGTTGTAAATTATAAAATATAACAAATTAAAAATGTGTGGTCACAAATAAGTTATGACAGAAAATATCGAATCGATCTATCATGTCTGGCACCCGGGAGCCAGAGTGACATAGGTATGAAGATTAATACACTTCAAAATGAAAGGTAGAAATAGACAGCGAGGAAGGAAAAGGTTGAGAAAGAGAGAGAGAAAGAGGGGAAGACAGAGAGAAAGAGGGGAGACAGAAAGAAAGAGGGGGAGACAGAGAGAAAGAGGGGAGACAGAGAGAAAGAGGGGGAGACAGAGAGAAAGGAAGGAGACAGAGAGAAAGAGGTGAGACAGAGAGAAAGAGGGAGAGACAGAGAGAAAGGAAGGAGACAGAGAGAAAGAGGAGAGACAGAGAGAAAGGAAGGAGACAGAGAGAAAGAGGGGAGACAGAGAGAAAGAGGGAGAGACAGAGAGAAAGGAAGGAGACAGAGAGAAAGAGAGAGAGACAGAGAGAAAGAGGGAGAGACAGAGAGAAAGGAAGGAGACAGAGAGAAAGAGAGAGAGACAGAGAGAAAGAGGGGAGACAGAGAGAAAGAGGGGGAGACAGAGAGAAAGAGGGGAGACAGAGAGAAAGAGGGGGAGACAGAGAGAAAGGAAGGACCACAGAGAGAAAGAGGGGGAGACAGAGAGAAAGAGGGCGAGACAGAAAGAAAGGAAGGAGACAGAGAGAAAGAGGGAGAGACAGAGAGAAAGAGGGGAGACAGAAAGAAAGAGGGGGAGACAGAGAGAAAGAGGGGGAGACAGAGAGAAAGAGGGGAGACAGAGAGAAAGAGGGGGAGACAGAGAGAAAGGAAGGAGACAGAGAGAAAGGAAGGAGACAGAGAGAAAGAGGGGAGACAGAGAGAAAGAGGGGGAGACAGAGAGAAAGGAAGGAGACAGAGAGAAAGAGGGAGAGACAGAGAGAAAGAGGGGAGACAGAGAGAAAGAGGGGGAGACAGAGAGAAAGAGGGGAGACAGAGAGAAAGAGGGGAGACAGAGAGAAAGGAAGGAGACAGAGAGAAAGAGGGGAGACAGAGAGAAAGAGGGGAGACAGAGAGAAAGAGGGGGAGACAGAGAGAAAGAGGGGGAGACAGAAAGAAAGGAGGGAGACAGAGAGAAAGAGGGAGAGACAGAGAGAAAGAGGGGAGACAGAAAGAAAGAGGGGGAGACAGAGAGAAAGAGAGACAGAGAGAGAGGGGAGACAGAGAGAAAGAGGGGGAGACAGAGAGAAAGGAAGGAGACAGAGAGGAAGGAGACAGAGAGAAAGAGGGGAGACAGAGAGTAAGTGGGGGAGACAGAGAGAAAGGATGGAGACAGAGAGAAAGAGGGAGAGACAGAGAGAAAGAGGGGAGACAGAGAGAAAGAGGGGGAGACAGAGAGAAAGAGGGGAGACAGAGAGAAAGAGGGGGAGACAGAGAGAAAGGAAGGAGACAGAGAGAGAGGGAGAGATAGAGAGAAAGAGGGGAGACAGAGAGAAAGAGGGGGAGACAGAGAGAAAGAGGGGAGACAGAGAGAAAGAGGGGAGACAGAGAGAAAGGAAGGAGACAGAGAGAAAGAGGGAGAGACAGAAAGAAAGAGGGGATGAATCCAAAGTCAGCTGTGTGGTAGCACTGGACATTGCTGGCGCTTTCGACCGGGTGTGGCACCAGGGCCTCTTAGCAAAACTTCAAGCACTGGGAATTGCAGGCTCTACGCTATGTCTCCTCAGTGATTACCTTCATGGTAGATCTCTAAGTGTAGTCCTCAATGGAACGGAATCAGCAAGGCATCCTATTGAGGCAAGCGTTCCACAAGGAAGCGTGCTGGGTCCACTGTTATGGAATGTCTAGTTCAACGACCTTCTTCATCTCATCCCAGAATCACATGCATATGCAGACGACTGTACACTGACATTCACTTATCCAAGAGAAGCAATGCCAGCTGCTCTAAGCTACATCAATCACCAGCTGAGAGCTATATCAGCTTGGGGAAATAGATGGCAAGTAACATTTGCACCTGAGAAAACGCAAATGATGATCGTCTCTAGGCACCATGATGGTAATGCTGGTGCAGTAGTAAGGATGAATGGGAGGATGTTGGCACCTGGAGAAGAAGTTGATATCCTTGGGGTGAAATTTGACTCCAAACTAACCATGAAGAACCATGTTGTAAATCTTGCAAACAAGGCAGCCAGGAAGCTTAGAGCACTTCGCCGTATCTCGCATCTGCTTGACAGTAGGGGTTGTAAGATCCTGTACGAGGCACAAGTACGCTCACACCTTGAGTATGCTCCACTTTCTTGGTTTGCCTGCCCCCCCTCTCATCTGCGACTGCTTGACAGAGTAGAGAACAGAGCAAGACTTCTCATCTCTCGCCTGGACCCATCCTGGATAGATCTGGCATTTCAGCAGAGCCTTCAACATAGGAGGGATGTGGGTGGCCTTACTGTTATGTACAAGGCCAATATTGTCAAAATACCACACTTGGATCCACTTCGAGGACAGCGTGAAACAAGCTTTTATGCCACAAGACGGGCAGAAAGCAGCAACTTCACTCTGGCTGTACCCTTCTCCAGAACATCACTCCATCTGAGATCATACATACCTAGGATGACTCGAGTATGGAACACATTCGTACAGCATAATGATGTCAACGAGATAAAGTCAGTTGATCAAATGAAAATGCTGGCCCACAGATGGCTCCAACTTCATCCTGTTCCCTACTTGTATGTCTCATAACAATAAAAATGCTTTCAAATGAGCTGATGTAGGTAACAGCTCTTAGCTTGCCAATAAAGTAAGGAATCCTTAACCTGTAATATAGCTGTCAATAAAGCTAGGGATCCTTAACCTTGTCAAACCCTGTGTAAAAAAGAAAAAAAAAAAAGAGGGGAGACAGAGAGAAAGAGGGGAGACAGAGAGAAAGAGGGGGAGACAGAGAGAAAGGAAGGAGACAGAGAGAAAGAGGGAGAGACAGAGAGAAAGAGGGGAGACAGAGAGAAAGAGGGGGAGACAGAGAGTAAGTGGGGGAGACAGAGAGAAAGAGGGGGAGACAGAGAGAAAGATTGGAGACAGAGAGAAAGAGGGGGAGACAGAGAGAAAGGAAGGAGACAGAGAGAAAGAGGGGGAGACAGAGAGAGGTAGAGAGAGAGAGAGAGAGAGAGAGAGAGAGAGAGAGAGAGAGAGAGAGAGAGACAGACAGACAGACAGACAGACAGGCAGACAGAGAGAGAGAGAGATAGAGAGAGAGACAGAGAGACAGAGAGATAGAAAAAGAGAGAGAGAGGGAAGGAGAGAGAGAGAGAGAGAGAGAGGCAGGAGGAGTGACAGACACGGAAGAGTGGGAAGTGAAAGCCGTGTAAAGCCAGATGGAGGCTGTGGATTGAGATGTTTGGCTCGAGCTGACAATAGAAGAGACAGAGCTGATGACGAGCGAAGAATTTATAATCAAGTGCTGATGCCAAGATGGTCCATAGATCACCGCTATTACCAGCTGGTTTATGATCAGCCATTCGCTACGGCAACTTGATTGAAATATTCACGTAAATTTGGGAGTAGGAAAGATAAAGGAGAACTATCAAAACTGGAAATAGTAATTATCGTTGAAGTGAACACCAGCTATCAGTCTCCATTGTAAGTCCGCTGCTGGCTGGTAGTCCAAATGTTCCTCCAGAGAGGCCCATTACAATGAAAAATGCCTTGCAATAAATTTTAGCGGCGAGAGTCTGATGCAAATGGTTAATTGAGGAATAGATGAGAACATATTTGCATATGACGAAGTATTATTTACCTGGGTTCAAGTGACTCTGAACTCCCTGGGTGGTAAACAAATCCATATACTGACCAGTATTTTTTGTTTTCATTTTAACTCTTAAAATTTTAATGACTAATTATACTCAGTGTTTTATATGTCTCAATTCCCTCATATAGAGCCTTTAACAGTTTAGTGTTTACAATGGTGAGACACTAGGCTGCTGCATGACGTATAAGAGCAGACACAATAAAGCCCAACAGGTGTAAATTCTTAACTACAGCATTTCACATATTATCCCTCAAGAAAGCCCTGCAAGTCAGCATTATGCACTCACTCACAAGCCCGTTCTGTATAATTAAAGATTTGTATCGAAGTAACGAACGATCCCAATAATGAATTGTATTTGCGACTGGGGAGGTGGGAGAGGATCGAGCTAATGAACGCTGATTACGGAAGCCGGAGTCAGTCAGTCCTGTGTGACTTATATCAGGGATGAGGTGGGGCGAGTCTTCGAAAGGTCGGAGAACCATGTGTGACTTACGGCATCATCAATACACCCATCAATCAGCTTGGTAGCCTTCAGCATGTAATTGTTGTACCGTTGCCACCGTCCTGCGTTGTATAAGGCGTATTTAATTTTCCTCACTAACGTATGATTCCAAGCATAATGCTGCCGTCAGGGCTGTATATTTGCCATGGAAGTTGCCTAATTAACCATTAACATTGTCAGGTAAATGGTCTCCAGGAGCTACATCAAGTCAATAAGAACATGGCTAGAGAGAGAGTTTAGAAAAGCAACATATTTTAATTTTCTCAGATAATTCGGTTCCCTTTTATCTTTCGTATCATTAATTATGTGAAGGAATGAATTCGCAGATGAGATCTGCGGTAAAGATGAGAATTGATTCTGATGCAAGGTGGGAGATATCAGCAGTTATTTCTAAAGCATGGTTGAATGTCTAGGTAGTTGCTTCTGACGCAAGGTGGAAGGTGTAGGCAGTTATTTTTGACGTAAGGCTGAAGGTCTCAGCAGTTGCTTCTGATACGGGAGGTAGTGTATTGACCCAGTGAAAAGTAAGAAATCCACAGGCACAAAACGAGAACACTGTATCAACATCCATGAGCATAAACATTTCAACCAGCTGATACCATAAATACTGCTGGAGGAGATGCAGAATTCTTCAAGAGAAAACTGGATCATCTCTGAGGTGTGCTAGGTGTGCATGCTGCCAACAGCAACAGTCTGGTCGAACACACAACCAGTGCGAAGACAGCAGGAATCTTAAGACTACCGAATGTGGGCAAAGCAGACTATGGAAAGGCTAAAGCTGGTTATACAGGAGAAGGGTCTGAGGCTCGGCCATGAAAAAAACCTGAAGAAAAGGCTGAGCCTTGGCCATAAGAAGACCAAGAGGAGGACCTGGCCGTCAGAGAACCTGGAGAAGGATCCAAGTCATGGCTGTGAGTGGACAGGGTGAAAGGGTACTACCTAGGCCGAAAAAGTACCTAGAGACGAGGCCAGGTCATGCCTGTGGATGGACCAACACTCTAGATGGAGACTTTTGTAGAAGTCAACTAACTGTAGCTTGTATTCCCATTACCATTGTCATGCCACTTTCCCAGTAAAATTATATAAGTAGTCCTTTACCAATAATTCCGCATTCCCAATATTTTGATTATTAGTAAAAATAAGTATTTTCTTACTTATTTAATTCCTTTATCTATTTTGTTAAATGCTATTCAAACTGATATTACGTGAAGTTAAGTGCTCTATCGGGAGGTGAAAAGTTAAGTTCACCCCTTCGTTCCCGTATGACCCACGTGTGTTCAAACATGCTTGTGAGTGTGCGAGTGAAGGTGTGCGCTTGTGAGTTTGTGTGCGTGTGTATTCATGAGTACAAGAGTTTACGTTCTTGTATGTAAGCATGTTTGTGTCTGTGAATTCTTGATATTGTGTGTATGTGTGTGTGTGTGTTTGTGTGTGTATGTGTGTGAGTGATCACAAATCACTCAGTTTTAACATATCATGGAATTCCCCTAATAATGGCAATCAAGTCTCCGTCCCTGACTTTCGCTTGGCTGATTTCATAGGACTGAAAAATTACTTAGGTGGGCTGAACTGGAATGACCTGACTAGGGGTCAGGTAGGTGGTGATGGTTGCCGATATGATGCTTTCCAGGGCATAGTTCTAGCTGCTCAGTCAAATTATGTTCCAAATAGGGAAATCAGATCAAACAAAAATGATCCTAAATGGATGAACAATAGATTAAAATATCTGATTGGTCAAAAGAGAGGCATATATAGGCAAATCAAAAGAGGAGAGGGGCAATTAAGAAATCGATATATTCAGTTAAAGAGAGAAATAAAAAAGGGAATTAGAAAAGCAAAAAGAGATTATGAGGTTAAAGTTGCAAGAGAATCGAAGACTAACCCAAAAGGATTCTTTCAGGTATACAGAAGTAAGATCAGGGACAAGATAGGCCCACTCAAAAGTTCCTCGGGTCAGCTCACTGACAGTGATAAGGAAATGTGTAGAATTTTTAACACATACTTCCTCTCAGTTTTTACACAGGAGGATACCAGTGATATTCCAGTAATGATAAATTATGTAGAACAGGACGATAATAAACTGTGCACTATTAGGGTCACAAGTGACATGGTCCTTAGGCAAATAGATAAATTAAAACCTAACAAATCCCCAGGCCCTGATGAACTGTATGCAAGGGTTCTAAAGGAATGTAAAGAGGAGCTTAGCACACCTTTGGCTAATCTTTTCAACATATCACTACAAACTGGCATGGTGCCAGATAAGTGGAAAATGGCAAATGTGATACCTATTTTCAAAACAGGTGACAGGTCCTTAGCTTCGAACTATAGACCAATAAGCCTAACCTCCATAGTGGGAAAATTTATGGAATCAATAATTGCCGAGGCAGTTCGTAGCCACCTTGAAAAGCATAAATTAATCAACGAATCTCAGCATGGTTTTACAAAGGGACGTTCCTGCCTTACGAATTTATTAACTTTTTTCACTAAGGTATTTGAGGAGGTAGATCATGGTAACGAATATGATATTGTGTATATGGACTTCAGTAAGGCTTTTGACAGGGTCCCACATCAGAGACTATTGAGGAAAATTAAAGCACATGGAATAGGAGGAGAAATTTTTTCCTGGATAGAGGCATGGTTGACAAATAGGCAGCAGAGAGTTTGCATAAATGGGGAGAAATCAGAGTGGGGAAGCGTCACGAGCGGTGTTCCACAGGGGTCAGTGTTGGGCCCCCTGCTGTTCACAATCTACATAAACGACATAGATGAGGGCATAAAGAGCGACATCGGCAAGTTTGCCGATGACACCAAAATAGGCCGTCGAATTCATTCTGACGAGGACATTCGAGCACTCCAGGAAGATTTGAATAGACTGATGCAGTGGTCGGAGAAGTGGCAGATGCAGTTTAATATAGACAAATGCAAAGTTCTAAATGTTGGACAGGACAATAACCATGCCACATATAAACTAAATAATGTAGATCTTAATATTACGGATTGCGAAAAAGATTTAGGAGTTCTGGTTAGCAGTAATCTGAAACCAAGACAACAGTGCATAAGTGTTCGCAATAAAGCTAATAGAATCCTTGGCTTCATATCAAGAAGCATAAATAATAGGAGTCCTCAGGTTGTTCTTCAACTCTATACATCCTTGGTTAGGCCTCATTTAGATTATGCTGCACAGTTTTGGTCACCGTATTACAGAATGGATATAAATTCTCTGGAAAATGTACAAAGGAGGATGACAAAGATGATCCCATGTATCAGAAACCTTCCCTATGAGGATAGACTAAGGGCCCTGAAACTGCACTCTCTAGAAAGACGTAGAATTAGGGGGGATATGATTGAGGTTTATAAGTGGAAGACAGGAATAAATAAAGGGGATGTAAATAGTGTGCTGAAAATATCTAGCCTAGACAGGACTCGCAGCAATGGTTTTAAGTTGGAAAAATTCAGATTCAGGAGGGATATAGGAAAGTACTGGTTTGGTAATAGAGTTGTGGATGAGTGGAACAAACTCCCAAGTACCGTTATAGAGGCCAGAACGTTGTGTAGCTTTAAAAATAGGTTGGATAAATACATGAGTAGATGTGGGTGGGTGTGAGTTAGACCTGATAGCTTGTGCTAACAGGTCGGTTGCCGTGTTCCTCCCTTAAGTCAGTGTGACCTGACCTGACTAGGTTGGGTGCATTGGCTTAAGCCGGTAGGGACTTGGACCTGCCTCGCATGGGCCAGTGGGCCTTCTGCAGTGTTCCTTCGTTCTTATGTGTATGCGTGCGTGCTTGTGTATATGTACGCTTGCGTGCTTGTGAGGATGGGAATGTGGTCAAGGTAACGTACGTGTGAGCCGTCAGGATTTAGCAGCTCTAACGTAGCTTGAAGTCCTTGCAAAAACTATATCAGAGATCATTTGATGAACGTGAGGGTACTAGCCAACCCTACTTAGGACAGCTTGGTATTTCCTAAGAGTCCATCCCACCCTCGAGGACTGCTTGTTTAGCACCATGGTAGTCACTCCCTCAAGACGATCCCATCCCTGGCTGGCAGTGGTCATCTGCAGTGGTCATCTGCAGTGGTCAACTGCAGTGGTCAACTGCAGTGGTCAACTGCACGCTAGAGATTAGGGATCTATAAATCTCTCGGACAAGGTCCAAATTTGCCATTGACTGTTGGCCTTTAGTTAGTATGCAGCAAGCATCCAGGACCAGCTGAATCACCAACATTTTGAATGGCCAAATAGCCTGGTCAGAAAACCTTTATGTAGGTACGAAATTCATATCTTTCAGATATCAGCCACTAACACAAAATTACTTTTGTAAAGATAATCGAGAATACTGTCGTAATGTTTAGAATGATGAAGAAAGCGGATGTTAACATTTCAGAATTACTACGGATGAATCCACTGCCAACAAAGAAGGCCTCTAAAGTTGAAGGAGTTTGACGTGAGCGATGGAAATAGATACATGATCTGCAGTGTTGAAAACCTATCTATGTTAGATTAGGCAAGATCATTTTGCGGAGAATTCGTAGTTTACAGATTAAAAGGAGGTGCAGGGTTATTGTAAATGTCATCCAGAGGGCTGAGGATGGGTAATTAGCGTTGTTTGGAGATTTAGAGAGAATGAAGCAAAAATAGGATAACATTATAAATTAATACAGCTGCATTTAATGGGGAAAATTAAGTTGAATCATATTATTTTATTTCAGGAAACAGGACAAGTGTTTCCTGACGCGGGTCTAAGACATAGGATGACCCAAAACTGGAGCTTTTGGTCATCTGACCGAGGTCTTCCGTTTGGCTTACTCGTCAACCCCTTTTACGATCCGAGGGTCGTAAACATTGAATTTCACCTGTACACCACCAGTTAAGATTTCATTGGTCTCTGAAACAGGGATTAATTAATCGTTTAGTATACCCTATTTACACTAAATTTTGTATCTGGTGTATATATGTTATGCAGAACTCAAAATTAGTTCTATTTTTGAATTGAAGTAAATTACAGGTGTAATATATTTCATAGAGTTGAAAGAAATACAGAAAATATTAATTATGACAACACTGGTTGTTACAATGACAACACTGTTCATGATCATGACAATACTGGTTGTCACTATGACAACACTGTTAATAATCATGACAACAATGTGATAATGACAATACTTAGCTACGATCATGACTGCGCTAGTTTTGACTATGACAACACCGGTGTTGTCAAGGTAGCAACTATGAGCACACCAGTTTTGATAATGTCAGTATTGATTGCGACTCTGACAACACTAGCTTTGACTGTGATAACACTAGCTGTGACCCCTGAAAACTCTAGCTATGACCCCTGACAACACTAGCTGTGACCCCGTGACAACACTAGCTGTGACCCCTGACAACACTAGCTGTGACCCCTGACAACACTAGCTGTGACCCCTGAAAACTCTAGCTATGACCCCTGACAACACTAGCTGTGACCCCTGACAACACTAGCTGTGACCCCTGACAACACTAGCTGTGACCCCTGAAAACTCTAGCTATGACCCCTGACAACACTAGCTGTGACCCCTGACAACACTAGCTGTGACCCCTGACAACACTAGCTGTGACCCCGTGACAACACTAGCTATGACCCCTGACAACACTAGCTGTGACCCCTGACAACACTAGCTGTGACCCCTGACAACACTAGCTGTGACCCCGTGACAACACTAGCTGTGACCCCTGACAACACTAGCTGTGACCCCTGACAACACTAGCTATGACCCCGTGACAACACTAGCTGTGACCCATGACAACACTGGCTGGCTGTTGCACCACAATACCTAGAGACATACTGTAAACGCCTGGATTTAGAGCACAGGACATAGGTCACTATAGTAAGTCATCAACAACAGCAACTTTTGTGAAATGAGAATCAACATCAGCAGTAGATTTATTTAAAGATATTTTTCGCATATATATTAATTTAGGAATTTATTCTAAAAAATGAGAATGGATATCTTAGCCACTTAACTAGTTTTATTAGTCTCCATCTTTTTTTTTTTTTAATATGACGCTTTTGTTAACCCACAAAAAACCTGGGTATGCAGTGGTTGGTTTAAAGTTTTCCTGAAATATTTTTCACTTTTCATGTTAATTGATGTTTCATGACTCACGAAATCGTAATGACACGATTGCAAACAAACCATACCACGGGCGGGGTTAGAACCCGCGGTCAGAGAGTCTCAAAACTCCAGACCGTTGCGTTAGCCAGTGGCTAAAGCGACTGCCTGGAGACTCTCTGATCGCGGGTTCTAACCCCGCCCGTGGTATGTTGTAGAAAAGTGCGCTTACAATCTATTAATGATTTTGGTTTGTTTTTTCACGTCACGTTATTAATTTACTGAACACACTCTGAAGGTAATTAGTCAAATTAAATATAACTAGTTTCCTCTTTGCCATGTATCATGTTTCTTCGTGTAACAAAAGTGTCTGTGACTAAACATAGCACATACGTGAAAAAACATTGTGTTCGAGAACACACATAACAAATTCGTTTACGAACACTGTGCCTGTGGCCATACACAACACACTCGAATAAAAATAGTGTCTGTACCCAGACATAACAAATTCGTGTTAGAGCACTGTTTCTGTGGACAGACGTAATACATTCGTCTGTGTCTGTGGCCAGACATCACACAAACTTGAGTAAGGCCACTGTGTCTGCGACTAGACATAACACACTTACCACGGTAATAAACTTAAATGGACTATATCACCAATGAAGGATAACTTTTGGACACACATGTTACTGGACGTAGCAGTGTTAGGAAGACATGAGAGGACTGCTATCACGGGAACGTTGTGCTACAGTATTTTGTTATGAACCAAAGCTTGAACGGTTATATTTCCAAGAATTTCCTTTGGTTTTCCACGATGCCAAACACGATCCTTCCAGGTTTCCCCTTGCGAATTATTAACTTTATTATTCCCAGGAAATTAAATGCGCCGCCTTGATTAAGCAATTATTTCTACATCATCTAATTTAATACGGTGGTTTTACCCGGTCGTTCTGCATCGAATTTTATACACGAGTTTAATTAACTTATTATTTCCGTCCTGAAATTTATACGTCAGAAAGAATTAGTCCCACATTAAATTTTCAGAGGAGCTCGTAATCGGAAGGAGTCCAGCTTGTAGAGACGGGAAGGACAAGGTGAATTAATCCTTTGCAATTATTGCTCTGAGAACCGATCCGCCAAGTGTGAAAATTATTTACATGATTAGATCGGAAGAGGGAGTAATTAAAGCTTACGGAGACGCTCGCAGGAGACCAGGTGTTACAGGAGAGGATGAGAGCGAAGGCACCGGTAATAATTGGCGACCAGGTGATACACATAACAAGAGAAACAGGAAGAGTATTAGCGACAACAGAAGACAAGGTGGAACAGGAAATAAAGGAAGCAGCGGGAAAACTGGCGACTACAACAAGTTTTTCTTAAAAGAAAGAAGAGAACTCATGATATTAGGTATATAATGAATTTTAACAAATGGCTTGTGCCATTTGTTTAAATTTATGTAGGGAAATGCATTAGTAAAACACTCTACGGGTAACATTCCGAGTCAGCACGAAAGCCATATTTACCAGGTCGTCTCAGCTGCCTGGGAGTCTCTCCTGCCTATGGGCAATTTTCCACAAGCACATCTCTCCTTACAAATATTATTCATATACTAAATAATCTGTATATCAGATTCGTTTCATTTCCTTCCTGCCTCCCCGTCTTCCCTTAAATCTTCCCTAATAATACCAGTCTGTCAGCATCGTATGTGTAGCCTCGTCCATCCCGCCCTTTTCATACAGCGTTGGTAATCCACAAGGACCTCCTACCTGATTACGTTAAACCTACTACCACTAACGTTATATTCACCTGTATTCGCCTGAAGAAGCCTGTTGTGCAGGCGAAACTTATCAACACTAAAGATATTTACATGTTGTATGCGTGTCTATTCTTCAACTTGCTGGGGTTATACCCCATGAATAATAAGATTACCGTTTTAAGGCTAGAAAAATCGCAAACTTCCTTCTAAGAATGATGCCTCTGCCTATTGCCATACTAGTAGCTCTGATACTCTCCTTTCCAGTCTTAAATCAATTGAACTTATATTTGCCTGGCTTGTATTGTTATTGTCTATCCTCTACACTTAATTAACTGCATTTGCTAAAGCGCCAAATGTAACTCGGGCAACATTACGAGCCTTTGCACATTCAGTGAATAGCCACAACTGCTGGTTTGGAAGACTCTTGAAACTCGAAACCTAGCGGTGACTGTGGTGTACGCAAGAGTACGTTATTACACTGGACGTGCATCATATGTAACCATACTCCTCCATACTATCAGTATGGTGTAAATACCAGTTTGTGATGGAGGCCTGCCAGTCAGGGTGATAAGTGCAGTCCCACAGTAGGCTACCTTGCTTCTAGAGTTCACCGTATTTGTAAGTTTGATGCAAGGCTCGTTAATTTACAACAAACTAGAGTGCTCTGTATGCATGCTTAAATTGCAGCATATAATAATTCTCATGCTTCCTCTCTTTTTTTTTAACAAAAGTTTTTACAGGGTTAGGTTGTGATGTAGTTCAGCTGGGCTTGTGAGGTCTCTGGGGAGACCTAATTTAACCAATTATATGGTCACACCTTGCCTTGGCAAACGTCTGTAGCCACGCCCACGTCTGAGGTCTTTTGTTCTTGACGGCGTCAGACCTAGGCGTCAGGTCGTACACGTGGTTGTGGAGGGTGCTTGGACCACCATAAAAGCCCAAGGAAGAGCATGATCAGGAGATTCGAGCGGAGCTCTGGCCTGTGAGCAGAGCTGAGCTGGAGAATCTTGGGAGGAGAGACTGTTGGAGACATTGGGCAGAGTACTGGCTTGGAGCAGTACTCGTGCTGTGTAGGTCTTGGGACCTGTGGCTTAGTTCCTGTAGTGAACTGTCCTCTGTACTATATTGTAAGTTATATTCATTTTCGTCAAGTTGATTGTGTTCCCTGTCTCACTGCTTATGTGTACCACCCCATTTATCTAAACCCCAATGATATACTCCTGTTCCCAAATATATTATTGTACAAGGACTTAATAATAAACTGTGTTTGAGTAGAATAGTAATATTCGCTGTCCCCGTTATTTATTCTTATTTCCATTTATTTATGTTTAGTTAAAGTAGTGAGAGGGTGAGTAGTGTGGAGTGGTGGGTAGAGTAATGAGAGGTGAAGTTGTAGTCACCAGTGACCTCACATTACCTATCTACCTCCGCACTCATCCCTCCTACTGCCTCGCCTTTCCCCCACCTACTGACTCCCCCCGCTTACCCCCATATTCCCCTAACCAATACCCACCTACATGACATGGTGGCAGCGGTGGGATGAGTGCGGAGGTAGGTAGGTAATGAGTTCCTATCTTTATTTACAAGCTGTGAGTTGTTACCTACTACATCTCATTTGAAAGGCTTTTCTATTGTTATGATACATACATTTGAGGAACAGGATGAAGTTGAAGCTAGCTGTGGTCCAGCGGTTTTATTTGATAAGCTGACTTCATTTAATCAATGTCGTTATGCTCTACGAACATGTTCAAGACTTGGTTCATTCTCGGAATGAATGATGTCAGATAAAGTGAAGCTTGTGAGAAGGGTACAGCCAGAGTGTAGTTAATCTTTGCTGCCCGTCTTGTTGTATACCAGCTATTTTCTAGCTGTCTTCGAAGTGGAGCCATGTGTGGTACCTTCACAATATTGTCCTTGTATATAGCAGTAAGACCACCCATGTGTTATCGGTGCTGAAGGTTGTACTAGAACGACAGCTCTATGACGGTCGGGTCCAGGCGAGAGATGAGTCGTCTTACTTGGTTCTCTAGTCTGTCCACAAGTTGTAGATGAAACGGTGAACAGGCAGTCCAAGAGAGTGGAGCATACTTCAAGCGTGAGCACAGTTGTGCCTCGTACAGAGTTTTGCAGTCTCTACTCTCAGGCAGGTATGCAATACGTCATGACTGCCTACCATACAAGATTTACCACATGGTTCTTCATAGATATCCACTTCATCCTTGGGTTCGAACACTGTACGGTTCATCCTTACCACTGCTCCAGCATTGCCATCATAGTGTCTAGAGACCACCATGATTTGTCCTTTCACAGAAGCAAATGTAACCTGTCATCGTTGTTCCAAGGCTGATATTGCTGTAAGCTGGTGATTGATGTAACTAAGAGCAGCTGGCATTTCCTCTCTTGAAAAAGTAAATGTCGGAGTACAGTCATCTGCACAAGTATGGAATTCAAGGTTGAGGTGAAGGTCATTGACGTAAGCATAGCACTTTTTCTTTCTCTCTCTCTTTCTCTCTCCATTTTTTTTTATTTACACAATGGTTTTACAAGGTTAGGTTATGTGATCCTACCTTTATTTAAAAACTAAGAGCTGTTACTTACCTTACCTCATCTGAAAGCGTTTTTGTTATGAGATAAACATATAGAAAATAGGATTAAGTTAGAGTTATCTATGAACCGGCGATTTCATTAGATCAACTGGCTTTGTTTTATTAATGTTAATATGTTCAATGAAAATGTTCATACTTGAGTCATCCTAGGAACAAATGATCTCAGATGAAGTGATGTTCTTGCGAATGGTACAGCCAGAGTGTAATTCTTGTTTGATACCCTTCTTGTTGTGTAGAAGCTCTCTTCTCGCTATCCACGAAGGGAAGGAAAGTGTGGTATCATGATAAGAAGGGTTTTGTACATAACAGTAAGGCCACCGACATCCCTTCGATGTTGAAGGCTCTGCTAAAATGACAGATCTGTCCAGGATGGATTCAGTCGAGAGATGAATCGTCTTACTCTGTTCTCTATTTACTCAGTAAATTGTAGGTTCAATAGGGGGCAAGCAGTCCAAGAAACTGGAGTATATCAAAGGCGTGAGCACCAATTTCTTTATACAACAAAATTCTTCCAGCCTGTACTGCCGAGCAGATGCGAGATACATCTAGGTGTTGTTATCTTCTTAGCCACCTAGTTTGCAAGATTTACTACGTGGTTCTTCATAGTCAGTTTGAAATCAAATTTCACCCCAAGGGCATCAGTCTAATTCCCGGGTTCCAACACTCTCCCATTCATTGTTACCGCTGCTCTAACATTAACTGGTGCCTAAAGAACATCATCATTTGTATTTTCTCAGGAGCAAATGATTGCTGCCATCGTTTTTCACAGGCTGATATAAATATAAGCTGGTGACTGATGCTATTTATAACAGCTAGCATTTCTTCTCTAGGATTAGTAAATGTCAGAGCACAGTCGTCTACATTTGCATGAGAATCTATGATGAGCTGACGGTCATGTCTATAACGACTCTCTCGTGGTTATAGACACGACCGTCTTGTCACGCTCGCTATAATGCAGACGCAGGAGGACGGACGTACCTTCGAAATATTGCAGTTAATAATCAGTCCTAGTAAAAGCAATGACATTTGTAAAACTTCTCATTGTATGACTTTAGACCTATAAATGGCGGCTGCTGCTGACTCCTCTTCCTCTTCTGCTTCTCCTCCTCTTACCTCGTTGTAACTGGCTTATTTGACCACCGTTTTCATGACTTAGGACAAATCAAACTGCACCAAATTCCCTTATGTTCATTGACGTAAGACAATTTTAAGTGGAGTATCAGCAAGAATTATGGAAGGGCGCAAACAAATACCAGACCCCATAAATAACTGCGAGGTTATGACCGTTCATACAGTATAAAGCTCTTGTTTACGATTATTGCATTATAGATTAACATCAAAAGAAAAAAATATTTATCTTGTTAAGCAAATAATCACTTTAATGCAGTTACGCCCAATTATTGTAAGTGATTTATCGCTGACGACGATCCAGAAACTCTCCACGAGCCTCTAATGTATATAATGTTATTACTCCATATATCATAGCTTTTCTGATAGCTTCCCTAAATTTCCATAATTTCCATTCACTTCTGGTGTGTTTCAGCTACAGCTGTTCGCTATTAATTTATTGTAAGTAATGAAATAGCCTTTCCACCGTTCACTGGTGGGACTGTCACTTGCAGGTGATGAAGTGTTACAGCCACATCCTGTGAGGGTTGTTACTCACATGTAGAGCCGGGTGACGTGACGTGAAGAGGAGCTCGAGCATCCTTGTATCTAGAGTTAGTGTCATCTGAGACGTCCTGTGCTTCTTTTAAATGGCTCCACTTCCCATGTCAGAAGAACAAAGTTCACTTATGACGTACAGTTTTCACCTGATAGAAGCTCGATCATCTGTCTGCTAATCACAGCCCGGTCTCTGATCAGTCAGCATATTGTAGCCAATAATCTGACTAGCCACAGTTAGTAGAGGGAAAGATCGAGCCAGAATATCTTCCTAAAATCTAATTTCTGGCAGTTTGAATCAGCATTAATCGCTGTTTCTAACACAATTAAACAAAAAGGCAACTTCATCATCTCTGAAGTCTTAGCGAGAGTCCTTCTGAAAACAGTAAACCCTGCCATCACATAATTGCTACTACTACTTGTCCAGTTTGGGCCAACAGGCCTACCGCAGTGTTCCTCCTTCTAATGTTGTTATGTAACAGAAGAGGGACGCAAACATGCCTTCTCAAATCCATCCATATACTTTTGCCCGACCTATTTTTGATGCTGCTCAAGCCATAGCTTTTGTTACCTTTCTTTCTCATGTACCAGCTGACTTTTCCACCACATGTATAACTATTACTACTACCTCTACTTGTACTACATGTCACTCGAAGCCTATATATACCCTCTGTGTCAATGTATTGTTTGTAACGGCTTGACTAAGCTTCTGGAGAGCGAAACATTGCCACAATAAAATGTCACATTAGTTGCTTTTGTGTCCTTTTACTTAACATAAGGGGGATTACCAATAGACCTCTGGCTGCCTTCAAGAGGGAGCTGGACAGATAACTAAAGTCAGTATCTGATCAGCTGGGCTGTGGTTTGTACACTGGACTACGTGCGGCCATCAGTAGCAGCCTGGTTAATCAGGCCCTGATCCACCAGGATGCCTGGTCAAGGACTGGCCCACGGGGGCGTTGACCCCTGAAACACCAGGTAAACTCCAGGTAGATATGTAATAATTACACTCACACATTCCTCGACACACAGCTAAGAAAATTTTCAAATTTTAAAGAAATATTCTGTCTCCAAAATTACTATTCATCGTGGTATAATGGTGGTAGGCCTATGATAGTGGTTGGTTGGTTAACTGATTGTTCTGTGGTGGTGGAGGATGAGGGGGCGGCGGACAAGGCGCCGATAGAGTGGCTGCGTCAGAGCGACTGCATCAGAGCGGCTGCGACAGAGCGGCTGCGTCAGAGCGACTGCGACAGAGCGGCTGCGACAGAGCGGCTGCGACAGAGCGGCTGCATCAGAGCGGCTGCGACAGAGCGGCTGCGGTAGTGTTGTGTCAGGTAGGGACGCTGGTGGTCATGACTTTCCCTCCCTCCCGCTGGGTGATGAACTGGTAAATGGGTTGATGGGGCACAACAACGGCTATATTACCACCCCCTTTTTTTCACTTTGGTCAGGTCTTCAATGGCTCTTGTCATCTGCAGCTTAATTCTTTTATCACCAAACTGAATTGGGCCGAGTGTTTGGCCCAGGTGCTGGCCCAAGTTTGCCCAAGTTGGCCCGAGTATTTGGCTAATGCTGGCCCGAATTATGAGCCAAGCGCTGGGTCGAATGTCGGGCCAAGTCCTGGCCCAGGTACTGTGTCGAGTGCTGGACCGAATGGACTAAATAAGTCTTAACAGCATTTACTAAGATCATTCGTTTATATTTAGTTAATATTCTCTGTTTTATTTTTTATTAATTTTTCCTAGTCTATGGATTTTTAAAATTGCGGTATACACTTCCATTTTTCTTGGTTGATTTTCCGTCCTTGTGAGAGTTACCTTCTCACTTCTTTCTTTTATTCCTGTACCATAATGTTCGCACCACTCGTAGGGAAATTACATCGTCTTCCTACATCTTAGAGAAACTTTTCTGTCAACCCTATAACATCTAGTGATGTTAATCTTGTGATGTAACATCTAGTGATGTTAATCTTGTGATGTAACATCTAGTGATGTTAATCTTGTGATGTAACATCTAGTGATGTTAATCTTGTGATGTAACATCTAGTGATGTTAATCTTGTGATGTAACATCTAGTGATGTTAATCTTGTGATGTAACATCTAGTGATGTTAATCTTGTGATGTAACATCTAGTGATGTTAATCTTGTGATGTAACATCTAGTGATGTTAATCTTGTGATGTAACATCTAGTGATGTTACTCTAGTGATGTAACATCTAGTGATGTTACTCTAGTGATGTAACATCTAGTGATGTTACTCTAGTGATGTAACATCTAGTGATGTTAATCTTGTGATGTAACATCTAGTGATGTTAATCTTGTGATGTAACATCTAGTGATGTTACTCTAGTGATGTAACATCTAGTGATGTTACTCTAGTGATGTAACATCTAGTGATGTTACTCTAGTGATGTAACATCTAGTGATGTTAATCTTGTGATGTAACATCTAGTGATGTTACTCTAGTGATGTAGCATCTAGTGATGTTACTCTAGTGATGTAACATGTAGTGATGTTAATCTTGTGATGTAACATCTAGTGATGTTACTCTAGTGATGTAACATCTAGTGATGTTAATCTTGTGATGTAACATCTAGTGATGTTACTCTAGTGATGTAACATCTAGTGATGTTACTCTAGTGATGTAACATCTAGTGATGTTAATCTTGTGATGTAACATCTAGTGATGTTACTCTAGTGATGTAACATCTAGTGATGTTACTCTAGTGATGTAACATCTAGTGATGTTACTCTAGTGATGTAACATCTAGTGATGTTACTCTAGTGATGTAACATCTAGTGATGTTACTCTAGTGATGTAACATCTAGTGATGTTACTCTAGTGATGTAACATCTAGTGATGTTAATCTAGTGATGTAACATCTAGTGATGTTAATCTTGTGATGTAACATCTAGTGATGTTACTCTAGTGATGTAACATCTAGTGATGTTACTCTAGTGATGTAACATCTAGTGATGTAACATCTAGTGATGTTAATTTAGTGATGTAACATCTAGTGATGTTGATCTAGTGATGTAACATCTAGTGATGTTGATCTAGTGATGTAACATCTAGTGATGTTACTCTAGTGACGTAACATCTAGTTATGTTACTCTAGTGATGTAACATCTAGTGATGTTACTCTAGTGATGTAACATCTAGTGATGTTACTCTAGTGATGTAACATCTAGTGATGTTTCTCTAGTGATGTAACATCTAGTGATGTAACATCTAGTGATGTAACATCTAGTGATGTTAATTTAGTGATGTAACATCTAGTGATGTTGATCTAGTGATGTAACATCTAGTGATGTTACTCTAGTGATGTAACATCTAGTGATGTTACTCTAGTGATGTAACATCTAGTGATGTTACTCTAGTGATGTAACATCTAGTGATGTTACTCTAGTGATGTAACATCTAGTGATGTTACTCTAGTGATGTAACATCTAGTGATGTAACATCTAGTGATGTTAATCTAGTGATGTAACATCTAGTGATGTTAATCTTGTGATGTAACATCTAGTGATGTTACTCTAGTGATGTAACATCTAGTGATGTTACTCTAGTGATGTAACATCTAGTGATGTAACATCTAGTGATGTTAATTTAGTGATGTAACATCTAGTGATGTAACATCTAGTGATGTTGATCTAGTGATGTAACATCTAGTGATGTTGATCTAGTGATGTAACATCTAGTGATGTTACTCTCGTGACGTAACATCTAGTTATGTTACTCTAGTGATGTAACATCTAGTGATGTTACTCTAGTGATGTAACATCTAGTGATGTTACTCTAGTGATGTAACATCTAGTGATGTTACTCTAGTGATGTAACATCTAGTGATGTTACTCTAGTGATGTAACATCTAGTGATGTTAATTTAGTGATGTAACATCTAGTGATGTTGATCTAGTGATGTAACATCTAGTGATGTTAATCTACTGATGTAACATCTAGTGATGTCAATCTAGTGATGTAGCATCTAGTGATGTTATTAGATAACCTCTCTACTCTTACAGCAAGTCTTGTGCCTGACTTCTGTTGGCGAGGAGTTGGCGAGTGCTTGGCGAGTACTTGGCGAGTACTTGGCGAGTACTTGGCGAGTACTTGGCGAGTACTTGGCGAGTACTTGGCGAGTACTTAGCGAGTACTTGAACGATTAGTAACGATATTTTCTGTGAGCCAAGAAAATCATTGTCATCAGTTGATACGAGAGATTCTTCTGAGTTTAAAAATATAAGATAATTTACTGCCTCGGCGGGGAAGTGTAAACGCTAAAAGAAATAACTGGATGGCAGCGGATACAAAATGAAATGAAAGTTAAAATACAAAAGAATGGTGTGGGATAAGAGAGTATTAACTCAGTATTAACTCAGCTTCAGGAATAATACAAAGAGGAAGTGTGCATTGCTGATAAATGGCAAGTCTAAAAGGATTTAAATGAAGATAGCGATAAGTAATGTTATTGAAAAATATTAGTTAATTTTTTTTTTTTTTTTTGTGGGGGGGGATTCGTAGATAAGACGGTAATTATGCCATGGAAATTATTATTATAATCAGGAAGAAGCGCTAAACCACAAGAGCCATAAAGGTTGCCATGAAAAGAATTTAAAAAAAAGAAGGATTAAACTTTTGTTCTTAATACAGTAGAAAAAATTTTGGCAACCAAATGAATTTTTTTTTTTATGAGAAAATTCCATGCTTTTACTCGAGTGCAGAAGGAAGCAATATCAGAAATTCGAGAAGTGAAGAGATGCCAAATTAATTTAAGTATATATATATATATATATATATATATATATATATATATATATATATATATATATATATATATATATATATATATATATATATATATATATATATATATATATATATGAGTGTGGGGGAAGTTCGTGAGGCAGTAGGTAAAATGAAAGGGGGTAAGGCAGCCGGGATTGATGGGATAAAGATAGAAATGTTACAAGCAGGTGGGGATATAGTTTTGGAGTGGTTGGTGCAATTATTTAATAAATGTATGGAAGAGGGTAAGGTACCTAGGGATTGGCAGAGAGCATGCATAGTTCCTTTGTATAAAGGCAAAGGGGATAAAAGAGAGTGCAAAAATTATAGGGGGATAAGTCTGTTGAGTATACCTGGTAAAGTGTATGGTAGAGTTATAATTGAAAGAATTAAGAGTAAGACGGAGAATAGGATAGCAGATGAACAAGGAGGCTTTAGGAAAGGTAGGGGGTGTGTGGACCAGGTGTTTACAGTGAAACATATAAGTGAACAGTATTTAGATAAGGCTAAAGAGGTCTTTGTGGCATTTATGGATTTGGAAAAGGCGTATGACAGGGTGGATAGGGGGGCAATGTGGCAGATGTTGCAAGTGTATGGTGTAGGAGGTAGGTTACTGAAAGCAGTGAAGAGTTTTTACGAGGATAGTGAGGCTCAAGTTAGAGTATGTAGGAAAGAGGGAAATTTTTTCCCAGTAAAAGTAGGCCTTAGACAAGGATGTGTGATGTCTTCGTGGTTGTTTAATATATTTATAGATGGGGTTGTAAGAGAAGCAAATGCGAGGGTCTTGGCAAGAGGCGTGGAGTTAAAAGATAAAGAATCACACACAAAGTGGGAGTTGTCACAGCTGCTCTTTGCTGATGACACTGTGCTCTTGGGAGATTCTGAAGAGAAGTTGCGGAGATTGGTGGATGAATTTGGTAGGGTGTGCAAAAGAAGAAAATTAAAGGTGAATACAGGAAAGAGTAAGGTTATGAGGATAACAAAAAGATTAGGTGATGAAAGATTGAATATCAGATTGGAGGGAGAGAGTATGGAGGAGGTGAACGTATTCAGATATTTGGGAGTGGACGTGTCAGCGGATGGGTCTATGAAAGATGAGGTGAATCATAGAATTGATGAGGGAAAAAGAGTGAGTGGTGCACTTAGGAGTCTGTGGAGACAAAGAGCTTTGTCCTTGGAGGCAAAGAGGGGAATGTATGAGAGTATAGTTTAACAACGCTCTTATATGGGTGTGAAGCGTGGGTGATGAATGTTGCAGCGAGGAGAAGGCTGGAGGCAGTGGAGATGTCATGTCTGAGGGCAATGTGTGGTGTGAATATAATGCAGAGAATTCGTAGTTTGGAAGTTAGGAGGAGGTGCGGGATTACCAAAACTGTTGTCCAGAGGGCTGAGGAAGGGTTGTTGAGGTGGTTCGGACATGTAGAGAGAATGGAGCGAAACAGAATGACTTCAAGAGTGTATCAGTCTGTAGTGGAAGGAAGGCGGGGTAGGGGTCGGCCTAGGAAAGGTTGGAGGGAGGGGGTAAAGGAGGTTTTGTGTGCGAGGGGCTTGGACTTCCAGCAGGCATGCATGAGCGTGTTTGATAGGAGTGAATGGAGACAAATGGTTTTTAATACTTGACGTGCTGTTGGAGTGTGAGCAAAGTAACATTTATGAAGGGATTCAGGGAAACCGGCAGGCCGGACTTGAGTCCTGGAGATGGGAAGTACAGTGCCTGCACTCTGAAGGAGGGGTGTTAATGTTGCAGTTTAAAAACTGTAGTGTAAAGCACCCTTCTGGCAAGACAGTGATGGAGTGAATGATGGTGAAAGTTTTTCTTTTTCGGGCCACCCTGCCTTGGCCAGTGTGATAATATATAAATATAATAAATATGTATATATATATATATATATATATATATATATATATATATATATATATATATATATATATATATATATATATATATATATATATATATATATATTATTTTTTTTATTATCACACTGGCCGATTCCCACCAAGGCAGGGTGGCCCGAAAAAGAAAAACTTTTTCAATGGGGTCCCTTGGCTTGGTGAAGAGGCTCTTGATCCGAGAAATTAAACAATCTTGTCTTCTTCTTGGGATCAAATCTACATACTCCCACCCCTCCCTTCCTCTCTCTCTCTACTCGATCTTCTTATTTGGGAATATTTTTCTCGTGAATTTCAGTTCTTGGGCAGAGTGAAGGAAGATCATTATCCATCTCTGGGTAATAATGCTGTTTGATGTGGGAACTTGATTTTCTTTGGATGTGCAAAGCAGCCCTTCAGGGCCCTTTTAGGCGGCCCTGGATCACGAAAGCATTCCTGGAAGCTGCCTGTCGGTTCCAGGAGCAGCTAAACGAGTACGACTCACGGTATTTCTAGGCTCCTGCTTCTCTTGTCGACTGAGCCTTGCTCGGTTGATTCGGGAACTGCCATCCTGGAGTGCTTGTTTAATAACGTGAAGGATTGGGTAGGGAAGTGTTTGCTACGCTGCATGAGCCCCACTTGCCTCGCCGTGAGTACTCTTTGATGCAGAAGGGAACACAGGGTTTATTTTTTTTGTTTTTTTTTCTTCTCCTTTTCTTTTCCTTCCCCCTCCTCTATTTTTATCAAACAAAACAAATAACTAATCATGGATAGTCATGTTTATGCTTTGCCTCCTCCAGGTCCCTTATTCCTGCAGAGCCCTTAAATGTCCCCGGTACGCCAATGGACCTTCTATCAAACTCGATACCTCTTTATGGCAACGCTTCAATGCCTGACTCCGGTGCCGGCATTCCGGCTGACCAGTTTGATACCTCTGACCTTATAGCTCTACTCTGACCATGCTTTTCCAGCTTTATCCAAGATAGAGCATTACTTTTCAGATCATTCACATGTCCAAAAACGCTTGGCTCGAAGTTATCATCCAAACGACGTCGACTCGAACCTGGCGATCCTGACACTATTACTGACACTTCTCCTCACTCCTGCCATAACAAACACACTATGTGGAAACCTGTCCTTCTCCTGGTTATATTTCAAAGGCAATATTGAGATAAATTACTATACATCAGTGATTTGGAAAAAAAAATTAAATAATTTAAACTGTGCAAGGGATTAACATGCACAAATAAACAGGGAAGAGTAGCTAAAGAAAAAAGGAGAACAAAAGAGATACAAGGCACAGATTTCCAATTTTACAAATTATTTTATTCGTAGAAAAACGCTAAACCAGCAAAGGAAATATGCAGAGGAAACTGTTTATAGTCAACTTTTATCTCTAAGGGTAATATGCTAAGGCTCTCCAGTGAAACGTCGCTTGTTAATGATTGCTTACACATAACTGTAATGTCTGTTTACCACTCGCACTGTAAGTTAATTTTTGGTTGAAGTATGGCCTAGCCGCCTAGCGGTTACGAAGACAGTGAAAAAGAAATGAGACCTTCGTTAGTGAGATGCTTCAGCTACATGAAGCTCTATCGAGTACATCAAGTACCGTATGCTGGTGAAGCCTCGTGCAGGTGTAACCAATAAAGGTCTCCCCTTCTATGACTTTCTAACCAAGTTTATAAAAAATAAGGTCACAATACGGTGGCTGGAAAAGTTCACCGAAACCCCACACTTAGGAGAGGAACGTCAGGATGACGTATTGTCAGATCACAACTGAGAGAGTAAGTTAATTTATGCGTCTTATCACAGCTAACTGAAGAAACAAGATGAAGATGGGATTTAAAAAGCATCTCACTTTTCAGAGATAAAATTAATTATAAATCACTGCCTGTGCAAAGTATACATTAATCATTAAACATTTTTAATTACAGAATAATTCAGGAAAATGGCAAAGATGAAAGTCTAAAGTTGATAATGAAAGCGGAAACCCATAAATTAAGTACACTTGTGAGTGGATGTAATGGAAGAGGGGGGCTTAAGTAACGTGTTACTCCCTCGAGAATAGATACCATCGTCTCATGTACAAACATGCATCATATCCGAAAATGTAAGGTAACGGAACGAGAGTGAAGGATAAAAGGTAAGACAGAGTGACAGAGACATAGAAAAAGTGTCAACAAGAGAAAAAATGGGGAAAAGTTCTCAACGTGCCTTTACTTGTATACTACCTACTTACCTCCAGGTAGGTAAGTATGAAAGTTAAAGTGTGCATGTTGACTGCTGGTAGCCACAGCGAACGGGGAGAGTGTGGCTCTAGACTCACTCCACGCACTCATTACGCATCTTAGGTGACCCCTATTCTGGCTTTTTATCACATTAAGCCATACGAATCTCGAGTCGAAAGTGTATTACAGAATTAGTTCTGGCGGCCGAAAATTACATGTCGGGTGCGACTGCCTACAAGGTACAGCGGCAACCGCTTATTTGCATGACGCCGAACGGCCGCTTTATCCACATTGTGCAAGCCAGACCTACGTTATAGACGTGAAATTAAGCTGTATAACGTAGCCGCCTCTGTGTCGCGACGTGTTTTACTCCATATAATGAAGGCCATTGGCTACTCGAAAGCTTAATCATCAGTCTCTGGCGTATCGTGTGGGTAATTCCCGTGGAATATGAGCGTTGAACACAGTTATCAACACTACCAAAGTTTCCTCACCTAACACTGTATAATTACATTTCTATTAAGCGCTTTATATCTCTGGCAGCCTGGGTCAAAGGTCAGTGATAGTGCTAATTATAGCTTTGAGTAGGATGGTGATGCTCTTTGCTGGGATAGGGAAGTCGTGGTAGTGCTCCTTGCTGGGGTTGTGTAGTGAGGTAGTTGTCTTTGCTGAGGGAGGGTAGTGACAGTGCTCTCTAGCTGGGGTATGGTAGTGACAGTGCTCTCTAGCTGGGGTATGGTAGTGACAGTGCTCTCTAGCTGGGGTATGGTGGTGCTGGGGAGGATACTTTGTTCTTTCCTGACTGAAAGTGGTATACCTAGAGTATACCTGGAGAGGGTTTTGGGGGTCAACGCCCCATAGGGTTGAGACGGTCTGTTGCTAGAGAACAGTAGTAGTAATATGCTGGGGATAGCTGAAAGTGCTACCTTGCTTAGGAAAGCGGTGGTACTAACGTGCATGGAGATGATAGCGTCGCTTTCTCTTTTGAGCAGTGTTATTATGCTTTTCCTAGGAAAGCAGTGGGGAGGGTAACAGAGGGTAACGTGACTACAGCAACACCCTAATACACCACTAAACCACAACCAATAGATAAACACACACACCCTCACCATTACAGAGCCACACAGTTGCCCTACCACGCTACATCATACACATAAATGACCATAGTATCACACCACTATACCTCTATTCTGACATATAACACCAGCACACCCACACACCATTACACAACACATTTCCACAACACCACACACCACCACACAACCCGGTAACACAGGGCACACGAAAACACTGCCACACATACACTACAACACACGAAGGTGAGGGAGCCAGTATATAAAAGAGAGTAGAACAGGGACGGGAAAACGAAAGGAAGAAAGGAAGTGAAGAAGTAGTGATAAAGGTTATGCTGGTAGTTAACCCGTGTTTACTTCTTAGAGAGCAGGTAGGTAAAGCGACGTTAGGTGTAAATCCCAGAGAATAAGTAAACTGGTTGGACAGTGATGGGCTATCATCTGATTCCCTACAAGCAGCACAAAACTTCTGCTAAATTTGCTAAATATTAGAACTAATAAACATCAGATTCATACATCCTTAAAAAAGGCAACAATTTGTATAATGCAGCGTATGTGATTTAAGTAACTTGATTTTCAACGGAGTTGTTGAAGTAGGAAAGTAGAGCTGTTGACACACGATTTCACACTGGCATTTTTTACGTTAATGTACAAAAACAAATTATATTTACAACAAAAGAGTATACCAGTCATTTAAAGTTACCTCTGAATAGTTTCGACTAAAGAGTATACTAGTATACATCACCATTTACCCCAGAGATTAGTGTCTTACCCTAAATAATGGGTGACTCTGAAGCGGCAACCCCTTATATTGCAGAACAAAAAGCATTGCAATATAATGTATACCAAATAACAAACACTACATATAAAAGTTCTTAGTATATGTCCATCAGGGATGCCTCTCCAAAAAACTTCAACAATTACTAAACTTGTGAAGGAGAAAAGAAAATCACATTCCAAATCTCAATTTAATAACCTTAATTCATATTTAAACACTCCTTGATCTCCAAACAGCAGAGACCAGGTATTATGTTACCTCTTATCTTTGGAGAGGTGTAAGAAAGGAGCGGTGGTCCACCTTGTGGTACTTAGTTGCAATAAATATATCTGGTATCTGAGCATGAATCTAATTCAAAACAATGTCCTGTATATAAAAATCACATCATATATTTGCATTTAATTAGGTATCCCTGAAAGAATACCTTCAGGATGTTACCTGATTTCTTTCTTGTTTTTCCTTTAACTTTGCGATTTTTTGTTAATAACTCGATAAAGCCTCATCCAATCTCCTTCAAATTTTCAGTACTTGTGTAGGGTAATGAGGATTAAATTTTAAAAGAATTGGCATGATCACATGCCTTATAAACAAAGTTACGGAACCCTTTCTCAGTATCCTGGAATGACTAAGATAACTTACAAACTCCTCAGTGGCGGAGCTTTAAAAGAAATACATCTAATGCAATAATACATCTAGTTAACACAGGTCTGGGTGTCACAGGATCCTGGGAAGAGGGAGTAACCTGCTCTTTCCACTTTAACTCACAGAACGGGTGTGGACTTGAACCCATGGCAGCTAAGTCCTAAAATAGGTTTCCAGTGGCCATGGAGAGCATCATGCTTTGACGTACGATACAACTACAACACGGTACTGCGTCTACACATGTTATGACGTACGGAACAACTACAAGGCACTGCGTCTACACTATTTAACAGCTAACCAATCTTTGTATATTTCCTCCTGCGACCAAGATGCCGTGACATGGAGACCGTGGATCTTGCTGTTGTGTTGTTATTACAGCCCGAGGAGCAGAACAAACACAGCTGCATGACTTTGAAATATATTTTCCTTCACCAAGAGCAGTGTGAATATTTACAACTATGTACTACACTATAAACAGTTGGAAAATGTATGTGTACAACACGGTTTAGGCAAGGCCAAGACACAGCCTGGAGACAGAATGGACAACCGTGGGTGGGTGGTCCCCACAATACCTCTACGATTGCCAGAACCATCTTCTCATTGGCTGACCCTGGGTACTGATCGAACGAAGGGCCCCATCGTTCGATCCCTAGTACTGGTTCGCTGGTTGGGAAGATAGCCTTTCAATGAAGGTGTGGACATGCGCCGAATAAAGGTTACGTACTCTTTGCATGCCACAGTTGTATGCTTCACGGGATCTGTGTTCTATGATTTTTTTCTCCTTGGATCTGGTTGTGGGTAGTGGAGTTCTGAACAAATTTCTTGCTCAGCTGCACCACGACACCGTCGTTAAACTAGAAAAATTTTAAATTAGAAGAAGATTAAATAAAAAACGAACTTCGGCAAATTAAATTTTACATATTTATTATTTATAAATAAGTTATGTGTGACTACACAAATAGAATTCTTCGAAGATTATCTCACTATAAGTAATCCATAACAAAGTGGCGGCCATCATACTTTAACCTAGCAGGAACTTCTTAAATTCAGTGTTTTATGCTCTACATAAAATAAATTTTAATGTGGTCATGATATTCTACTAATATTTCCACTGCCAACATTATCTCTACCACCGCTTCTCCAATTCCTTCTCTCTTCCTCTCTCTGTCCCGTCCCTGTCCCCATTTCCTGTATACGTATATACTGGCTCTCTCACCTTCGTGTGTCAGTGTGACTTGTAAATGATTCAAGGTGGACTGAAACATCGTCATAGGCATCTCTCTCCTATGTATCGATTATCTGTGTATTAAATTATATAAAAAAAATCCCTGCACAGGAGTTACACAGGCAAAACTTTCCTTATTACAAGGTGATGCATATATAAAAATATTCCTTGATACAAGGCGTTGCACTCGTGAAATATGCAAAGGATCGACTTATATTTTGGGCTGCTGGAAAGCATTTGACACAATGACCAAGCAAAAATTAATTAAACAACGGAATGGGTAGGTTTTAAACCCATTGCGAGTGTGTCGTAAAACTCCAGGCCAGTGCGTAGGCCACTCGACCAGCTGGCTACAATAGAATTGCTTGAATTTTAGCCAGATCTCAGCAAACCAAGTCTCAGAATGCCAGGCCTCAGTAAGTCAGGTCTCAGAACACCAGGCCTCAGTAAGTCAGGTCTCAGAATACTAGGCCTCACTAACCAGGTCTCAGAAAGACAATTATCGCTAATCTCAGTAAGAAAGGTCTCTGTAATCTCAGAAATTAGGTCTCGTTAAGTTAGATCTCAGTAAGGCAGGTCTCAGTAAACCCGGTTTGTATTTTTTACTGAATTTGTCCTGTTTAAGAGTCTATTTGCTAATTTTAATGAAATTTATTTTTCTCAGTAAGTCTTAATATTCCCAGTAAACCAGGCACAATTATCTCAGTAAACATTGGATTGGTAATTTGATGAAGTTTTGGTTATTGCTGATGTTGAAACAGTAATGATGATGGAAAAGAAGAGAGAAGAGGAAGTGTGATGCAGGTAAGAATAAGAGTAGGTGGGGAGGACAGAGGAAGGGAAGAAGGAAATGTGTGATATGTAGTAAGAGTGGAAGGTGGTTGAGGAGGGGTAGAACAGGAGGAGAGGGAGCAAAAGAGTAGGAAAGGGAGAAGGAGGAAAAGGAGAATAAATTGGAGGAGGAGGCTACAAGAATCAGCCTAGTATTCTCCTTCCTCACCTGCCTTTTAAGATTTAATAGTCGTAATTTTTGCAGCGTCAGCATTACCATAACGCTCAGGCAAACTATGTGTAGTAACGATGTTTTTCGTCGTGCCTTTAACCACTCGTCCATATCGGTAGCGATTTCTCTCAATTTTTATTTCTTTTGATAGATTTTCCCCAATATGTCTTACTTTTTATAGCATAAATTGCTTCCATTATCATTCTAACCACACTTGAGTTCAGTTATCGAGACTTCATTCTTCAGGGCTCGTATAGAGCACTAAAAAGAGCAGATATTTTGGAGAAATCTGACACATTCTCATTCGAGTTTCCTGTGAGGTAGCGTTCCCTCGAGGTGTGGGCTCCTTGATATTGATCCCTGGAATTGAAGTCGTCTTTCTCCTTCATGGATCAGCCCTGATCACCTCTCATACCACAGGTGAGACATATAAGACGTTGAGGTAGTACAGATCTTTACATACATCAGTGTTACACAAATAACCCGCACATAAAAGAGAGAAGCTTACGACGACGTTTCGGTCCGACTTGGACCATTGACAAAGTCAATGGTCCAAGTCGGACCGAAACGTCGTCGTAAGCTTCTCTCTTTTATGTGCGGGTTATTTGTGAATCGTTCCAGTCACGGTATTGTGCCTTTTTGTTGTTTATACATCAGTGTTGGTTATTACATCTATGAGGGAGACCTAAGCTGGTAGATCATTCAATTCAGCCGATGGTTTGACTGAAATGAATTCAAGCTATAGGCTAAATAACCATTATTATTAATAATTAGTAGTAGGAGTAGTAGTAGTATTTCTATGGATAAGTGTTACTCCCGTATGGGTCATAAAGCTTCTGGAGATTAGGGGGTAACCTGATTTGATGCCAGGAACGAGTGGGCAATTCCAATTTCCTGCATAAAGTTCTTCAGCAGGATCAAGGTCCCTTCCCTTTCTTGAAGGAACTCCACCTTCACCTGCGTCCTAACACACCGACAGTAACGTTGTTTCCATCGATAATGCGATGTAGTGGTAGGAATCTCTGGGAAAAAATATTTATTTTGTTTTTTCATTATATATATATATATATATATAGTATATATTTATATATATATATATATATATATATATATATATATATATATATATATATATATATATATATATATATATATATATATATATCAAATAACAATTCCCACAGAGGCGTCGAGTTAGCTAATTTTCCCGGAGGCTGGGTTCGGCTTCGGGTTCGATCCCCGGAGAGTCGTAGTATTGCTATTTATATATTTATTCAATGATTATTTCACAAAACAAGTCGAGCTCATTCAATATAATTTCGCGATTATTATTTTCAACATGACGATCTTAAACGTTTTACTGATGTCAACTAGATGCAGTTCAATGTAGATAAATGCAAGGTTCTGAAGCTCGGGAGTGTCCATAACCCTAGCACTTATAAGTTAAATAATGTAGAAGTTAGCCATACAGATTGCGAAAGGGACTTGGGGGTTATGGTAAGCAGCAACCTTAAACCAAGACAGCAATGCCTAAACGTACGTAATAAGGCAAATAGATTACTGGGATTTATATCAAGAAGTGTAAGCAACAGAAGTCCAGAGGTCATACTGCAGCTTTATACATCATTAGTAAGGCCTCACCTAGATTATGCAGCTCAGTTCTGGTCTCCATATTACAGAATGGACATAAATTCGTTAGAAAACATTCAGCGTAGGATGACTAAATTAATACATAGCATTAGAAATCTTCCTTATGAAGAAAGATTGAAGACTCTTAAGTTACATTCACTTGTTAGACGAAGAATGAGGGGAGACCTGATCGAAGTGTATAAGTGGAAGATAGGTATTAATAAAGGGGATATTAACAAGGTCTTGAGGATATCTCTCCATGAGAGAACCCGCAGTAATGGATTTAAATTAGATAAGTTTAGATTTAGAAAGGACATAGGAAAGTATTGGTTTGGAAATAGGGTAGTTGATGAGTGGAACAGTCTACCTAGTTGGGTTATTGAGGCTAGGACTTTGGGTAGTTTCAAATTTAGGTTGGATAAGTACATGGGTGGGAGGGGTTGGATTTGAGTGGGACTTTCACATCAGAGCTTATTTCTTGGGTGGCATTGAAAATTGGGTTGGGCAAATGTTTTGTTAGTGGGATGAATTGTAAAGGGCCTGCCTAGTATGGGCCAACAGGCCTCCTGCAGTGTTCCTCCTTTCTTATGTTCTTATGTTCTTATTACTAACTGAACTGACTCACGAAATCGTAATGACACAATTGCAAACAAACCATACCACGGGCGGGTATAGAACCCGCGATCAGAGTCTTAAAACTCCAGACCGTCGCGTTAGCCACTGGACCAGCTAGCCACAATAAGATTCATCCAACTAGATATATTTCTACACCATAGGAAGGTCAGCATAGGCACCTCTGTGACCACAAATGCAAGTTTTTACAGACGAATCTCCAGCTAGCGTGGCCGTGACGAACTCTAGTTCAAGTCCCCTCAAAGCCGTTAACATGACTCACGAAATCGTATTGACACGATTGTTAATGGCTTTGAGGGGACTTGAGCTAGAGTTCGTCACGGCCACGCTAGCTGGAGATTCGTCTGTAAAAACTTGCATTTGTGGTCACAGTGGTGCCTATGCTAACCTTCCTATGGTATAGAAATATACCTAGTTGGACGAATCTTATTGTGGCTAGCTGGTCCAGTGGCTAACGCGACGGTCTGGAGTTTAGAGACTCTCTGATCGCATGTTCTATCCCCGCCCGTGGTATGGTTTGTTTTTTTTTACTAACTGAAGATGGGCAAACCTTTTTTTATATATATAACGAGAAAATGAGCAGTCGTACACCCCTTAAATTTAACATACTAGATATTAACGTAATCTTTCTCTGCATATACGGTCTTTTAGAATTATAAAGGTGTCAATAGCCCCACCTGGGATAACACGACACATGACACCTGCGTGACCAGCAATGATTTGTTAGTTACTTCAACAGGTGAATGTTACTAGAGAAATCTGAAAGCTATATACGAGTGTAACACCTGAATACTAAGTAATGGAACGCCTCTGCATCAAGTCATGGAACATTTTAAGAGCTGTACACCAAGTGAGGTTGGGTGAGAATTGTCAGTAAATAGGACAAGTATTTCCTAAATGGGGTCTTAGTTATATGATGACCCGCTGCTGGTGCTTTTGGTCATCTGGCCGATGCCTTCAGCTGGCTTACCAGTCTTCTCCTTTAAAAATTATGGTTATAATTATAACCATGTTTGAACCAAATGTTTTAGATGTTTATACACTAGGTAGTGCATTTTGACATCTGAAACGTCTGGCGATGTCATTTCGCAGTACTCACTAATTTATACTAACGTGAAGGGTTTACACCCGAATTGTAGTTGTTAGAATCATACTTAGTTTCACGATATATTTTCCGCTGAATCATCAATAAATATTTATTCTAAAAATTCCTTAATGAACCTTTTTAAAATATGGATGAAGGTAAAAAATGAGGAATCGGTAGAACATAAGCAATGTACCACCCAGAATCGTGCCGTGCTAGAAAAAAGGGTCTAGGTAGGAGATGGTGTGTCTACCGCGCTAATAGACCGTCCCACCCAGCACTTGATAGTTTCTCAATTGCATCACAGGGGGTAAAGTGGTGATCATGTGGGATATGGGAAGCGAGCGGTGTGTGGTTACCAGAGGGGGCAGTGTGAGAAGCCCCGAGGGGCAATGTGAGAAGGCCCGAGGGACGGTGTAGGAAGGCCCGAGGGACGGTGTAGGAAGGCCCGAGGGACGGTGTAGGAAGGCCCGAGGGACGGTGTAGGAAGGCTGGAGTAGAGAACTAGATGGTAGTAGGAACGTGTGTTGGTAGGTGACTTATATTTGGTTGGTAATGTGTGTGGTTGAGGTAGGAATCTTTATTGAGATTAGTAAGACTGCCAAGCAGTGTGACTTCTTTCCCTGGGGTCCATAAGGTCTTCCCTGAGATCCATAAGGTCTTCCCTGGGGTCCATAAGGTCTTCCCTGGGGTCCATAAGGTCTTCCCCGGGGGTCCATAAGGCCTTCCCTAGGGTCCATAAGGTCTTCCCTGGGGTCCATAAGGTCTTCCCTGGGGTCCATAAGGTCTTCCCCGGGGGTCCATAAGGCCTTCCCTAGGGTCCATAAGGCCTTCCCTAGGGGTTCATAAGGTCTTCCCTAGGGTCCATAAGGTCTTCCCCGGGGGTCCAAAAGGTCTTCCCTAGGGTCCATAAGGTCTTCCCCGGGGGTCCAAAAGGTCTTCCCTGGGGTCCATAAGGTCTTCCCTGGGGTCCATAAGGTCTTCCCCGGGGGTCCATAAGGCCTTCTTTAGGGTCCATAAGGCCTTTCCTAGAGGTCCATAAGGTCTTCCCCGGGGTCCATAAGGCCTTCCCTAGGGTCCATAAGGTCTTTCCCAGGGTCCATAAGGTCTTTCCTAGGGATCCATAAGGTCTTCCCCGGGGTCCATAAGGCCTTCCCTGGGGTCCATAAGGTCTTCCCTGGGATCCAAAAGGTCTTCCCTGGGGTCTTTCCTAGGTATCTACTGACCCATAAGAACCATCATAGAAATACTGGACGGATTGGGATATACTTTTACCATGTTATAGATTACCTGGAGGTTACCTGGAGGTTATTCCGGGGATCAACGCCCCCGCGGCCCGGTCCACGACCAGGCCTCCCGATGGATCAGGGCCTGATCAACTAGGCCCGGATTAGTCCATCTCAGACCCATTTGCTTCTATGAATTTTGTATTGTTTATCATAGCTATCTATTTTTATGAATTTCTGAAAGTGAATCCAGTCATTATTCCGACTGACGAGGAACCTGGAACTACCAGCTCACGTGTCTGGAAAGATACTGTGTCACATCTCTTCCCACACCTTTTCGGAAGGAGCTGCGTCTATCTGATTGGTTGCGTGAACATGACAATGAGTTTCCCTATAAACTACAGGAAATTTCAGCAGTTTCATATGTCCATACATAAATACTCCGCACATAGGAGAGAGAAGCTTATAACGACGTGTCGTTTTAATGCGACTTGCCATTCGTCCAAGTTAGACCGAAACGTAGTCATAAGCTTTTTTCTCCTATGTGAGGGTTATTTGTATATTGTTCCAGTGACGGTATTGTGCCTTCCTTGTTTTCATGTGTCCAATATGGGCTCTGGAATAACTCCAGATGGTGACCTCTGCAGGGAACCATGGTAATGCTAGATTGACCCGGATGCTTTCGGTTATAAACCGAACGCTGAGTTACGTTCACGGCTGCCACTGAGTAACAAGATACCTAACTGTTGGGTGAGAATTTGTGGGTGATAATAGGAATGTGTAGGTGGTGATAGGAATGTGTGAGTGGTGGTAGGAATGAATGAACGATTGGTAGGAATGAATGAATGAATGATGGTAGGAGTATGTGAAGGGTGGTAGGAATCTGCAGGTGGTAGTGGTTACGTGTATCTGTAGGGCGCATGTTGACATGTGTGAGTGGAGTGTGTATCTATGTACAGTAGGGTGTGTCTGGGTAGGGTATGGGTGTGTCTGGGTAGGGTATGGGTGTGGATAGGGTGTGGGTCAGGGTATAGCGTGGTTTGTGTGCGTGATGGAGCATCAGTTTCCTGGCCTATTGTAATTTGGTAGCCCTTCAGGGAGACACTGCCCACCCTGCCCACCCTGCCCACCCTGCCCACCCTGCCCACCCTGCCCACCCTGCCCACCCTGCCCACCATGCCCACCATGCCCACCCCGCCCACCATGCCTACCCTGCCCACCCCGCCCACCCTGCCCACCCTGCCCACCCCGCCCACCCCGCCCACCCGGCCCACCCCGCCCACCCTGCCCACCCTGCCCACCCCGCCCACCCTGCCCACCCAGCCTTTTCAAACACCTACCCTTCTCGCCTATCCACCGTTACTATACATCCATCTTTCCTGTCTGTCAAACCTACAGGCATTTCCAGCCTATCCACTGGCCCTTCCAGGCCGTCTAAAGGCCTTTCCGTCAATCCACAAGTCATTACAGCCAATCTACAAGCCCTTCCAGCTGATTCACAATCGCTTTCAACCCACCCAAAGGCACAACCACAGGTTTTTTCAGCCCACCCTCACGCACTTCCAGACCAGTCAAAGGCCTTTCCAGCTAATCCACATCTTCTTACAGCCTACGAACAGGCCCTTTCATCCCACCCACAGGTCCTTTCGACCAGGTCCTTCCAGCTCACCCACATGACCTAAATATATATATATATATATATATATATATATATATATATATATATATATATATATATATATATATATATATATATATATATATATATATTAATAACAACACTGTGACTAGCCAAGGACTCGAACCCATGTTTTTTTTTTATTTATAGTCATGTAAAAATTAAAAATTTTGTAACAAGAAACCTTAGAAAACTCTGCTGATATTATAACAAGCACAATTTAATTTAGCTTAATCCATCTAAATATATTTTAGATAAGTTTACAATAATTTAATTTTAATCAAATACAATGAAATACATTTTTTTGTTAGGTTCAGAATGATTTTTGCGAAATTGTTGCATACACAAATTTTCGCACGACATATAAATAAATAAATAAAGATACATATATATATATACATATATATATATATATATATATATATATATATATATATATATATATATATATATATATATATATATATATATATATATATATATATATATATATATATATATATTTATATAAATTCATGAAAAACACACTACAAAAACCAGGCGACTTTGACATACCACGTATTCAATACTACCTAAAATTAAAGGACTCTAAAATAAGGTATTCTCTTCCAGACAATGCAGGAATTTCCCAGTCCTCCACCAGCTTCAAAAATAGTTCAATAAAAAAACACCTCCTTCATCCTATTTAAATTCTGCATAGACTATCTTACCACTCAGTTTATTAACATCAGCCTTGCCTTTTTTATCTTACTCACATTAACATTCATACTGATGTTACAACTATCACCAGTGTGTGTCTTTATAAATCTTAGCCACTATAAACATTAAAACAAATTGTCTTACAAAAAATCCATAAATGTTATAATAAATCAAACTGTTAATATCATAGATTGTAAACATTAGCATTAAACCAACTTATTTTCATAAATGTCTTTAGATATAAGTTGATCTAAAGACTGCCCGAAATGCTCAGCATAACCAGAGACTCTTTTTAAAGTATGACAAAAATATCAACTTTTCCATTATGAATTTTATAATGTAACTTTATAGAAATAAAGATTATTTGTTATTATTATTATTATTATTATTATTATTATTATTATTATTATTATTATTATTATTATTATTATTATTATTATTATTATTATTACTGACAGGGCCTTCCAGACTCACCCACAGTGCCTTCCAGCCCATCCACAGCAACTTCCAGCCCACCCACAGGAACTTCCAGCCCATCCACAGAAACTTCCAGCCCACCCACAGGAACTTCCAGCCCATCCACAGAAACTTCCAGCCTACCACAGGAACTTCCAGCCCACCCACAGGAACTTCCAGCCCGCCATTCACAGGACCTTCTAGCCCAGCCACCGGTCCTTTATTCCACCCACTGGTCCTTCCAGCCCCTCCCCCATCTCAGAGAACCTTCTAGCCCATCTACCGGCCCTTCCAGCTCACCAAAAGGCCCTACCAGCTTACCTACAGGCCTTCCAGACCACCCACAGGCCCTTCCAGCCACTAAAAGGCTCTACCAGCCCATCCACAGGCCCTTCCAGCCCACTCGTAGGCCATTCCAGCTCACCTACAGGTCTTTCCCGCCCATCCAAAGGCTCTTTCAGCTGATCCATATGCCCTTCCAGTCCACCCAAAGGGCCTTCTAGCTTACCCAATGGTTCTTCCAGTTCACCCACAGATCCTCCCAACCTACCCACTGTTCCCTCCTGCGGAGGCACCAGCCATAATATGTCCACCCAACGGCCGTCTTTGTCCATCCACCATCCCTTTGCCCACCCACCAGCCCTCTATCCACCTTCCATTCCTCCCTGCCCACCCACTGTCACTCCTTGCTTTTCCAGTACCCACCGTCCGTCCCTGCCCACTTAAAAGGCTCCCCTTACCACTTAGAAAGCTCCCCTGCCCACTTAATACGCTTCCTTGCCCACCTAATGTTTGTTTACCTGCCAGCCTTATCTACCCACCCAACGTAATCAGAACCAACCCACCAGCCCACCCTGCCTACCCACCAAGAGAGCACAAATGCAGAAAGCAGCCGCCATCCAACGTCTTAACCGTAGTCATTTTAAGTACTAACAATTAAGTGCAGTCTGTACATAACTGTGTTAGAAGTGCTAGCCGAAGCCTAGACACGTAGAGAGAATGTCATTAACAACTTGCAATGGCCAAGTGCGTTACATGCTGTTAAGCACATTAAACACCTCGTTATTAGCGACCTAAATGCCAGTGTGGAATCAAAGGAATTGTCAGAGAATTCCCAATTTAATACTTTCTTTTGGGATTAAATTTACTCGTGTTGAGATTCACTTAAAATAGTATTTTCAGTGTGCATAAAATATATCAATTATTGGGACTAGTAAGAAACTGAAGAGGATCAGGAACACTGCATGACCGCTAGTTACGCCTCTCTGCGAAGGCAAATTCCTTTTTACCACATAATTATTTGATCGTTACTAAAAAAGCTACATTATTACAGAACAATATATGTTGAAAAAATTACCAGATAGTCATTACTTACGATGGGAGATTTAATGGCTGTTGACGATGCATGTGTTATCAAGAATGCTTGAATGTGTAGCAAACTCTAATTGTATTAGATACCGAAATATAAAACCAGTTCCCTCCCAGGGCTCAGCCCTTCCACCACCTTATTTACACACACTATCCCTTTACATGCCCTGTGTCATATGCCGTACGGAGAAGAAAAGTAAGTATATTTAGGTATAGGCTCATATGACTACAATTATCATACACAGTAACTGTCAGTGAATTCGACTTAGGGTATACGGTGTGTGAAAAATTGCATTTCCAGAAAATATACAGTATTTTCCACACGGTGTATTAGCAGTGTCAGTGTAATAAGACACCAGTTTCTATCGTTTACCAAGGTTTATACCAGTTTAGCTTATGTCTGACTAAAACCATATTTAATAAGTACTCTCTTACCCAATTTCGTATAACAGAGTTCTCATATGTGGCCAATGGCAGAAGTATGTGCTCTTATCATTAGGCTTTCATTTGGTCGTTTCGCTCTGAGTTTAGCGTTTTCACTTCTTTATTTAAATATTTAATTAAAGGAAAATGTTGTTTAATTAAAGTCTTGAACGAACGTCTTTGCTACACACCCGTCGCCATATACTGCCAACCATGACATCATTACTAAATGTAAACAAATAAGTGTTAGACGTAAGGCTCGAAATGCGTCACTGGCTGACGCAAGGGTGTCAGCCAGCGTATCCTTTAATCACCATGTAAATGGTTATTAAAGGATACAAGGACATACATTTCTTATATTTAGTATTATATATTAGTTTTCAAATAAGCATTAATTGAAATATGCTGGAAAAAAACTGTATTAAATATTTTGCTAAAATTGGAATTTACTGCTGTGTGATGCTCACACCGAAAATATACACGGAAACACTAGAAAAGATAAAAAAAAGACCTACAAAATGGCTTCTAAAGTTACAAGTGAGTTACGATAAATGGCTAAAAAATTATATATGCATACGTTGGTTCAGAGAGGAAAGAGGAGACATGATAAAAACATTTAAGTTGATAAAAGAATAGCGAAAGAAAGTGCAATGAACACTTGTCATTGCTCAGTAATAGCCCACATGGAGACAGAAACTCAAAAGATTAATTGATCTGTATATTTCTTCCCCTGCTGGGATCCTCTGAAGAGGACCCCAGCAGAGTAAGAAATGTACAGATCAATTAATCTTCTGAGTCTCTGTCTCCATGTGGGCTGTTATTGAGCATTATAAAGAACATTAATTAAAAAATGAAGATTTCTTTGTGCTTCAAAGATAGTGGAAAGTTTTTCTCTACGAAGTGAATGGTCGACAAAAGGAAAAATTTAAAAGAAGATTTGATAAAAGCTGCAACCACTTTAAATATATAAAAAAATAATTAAAAGCAGATTATTAAAAGCGACAGCTAGTCGATAGCTAATTTTTTTTAGCTATAAATAGGTATGTGTAAATTAGTATTCACACACACACACCAGTGAAGAGGTGGGGCCAGGACCTATTACTCGACTCTTGCAACCACAATTAGGTGAGTACACACACATAAACACCCACAAACGAAAAAAAAAATAATTGGTAAGTTCGTGCAATTTGCTATGGTGTTAAGAGATCATTGAATTCGGGTGTAATGTGTACGAGGTTTTTATCTTGTCACATCAGTTTCCATACGACAATTTTAAATTAGTTACACGAATCACAAACATTACAAAATATTTAAAACTGTTGATTTCATAAGCACTTTTATAAATATTAGCAACAGCTTTATTCCAGTCAACAAGATGGTCCTCTCTTTCTGCTAGTGTTGTTGCCTGGACTGGAAGCGACCTGCCTGGGTGCTCATCCTGTAGCAGCCACGAAGACACAAAACATCACTCACCTAATTAATATGCAGTTTATTCTCGCTACGGAAGAGGCTAGTTATTGTGTGCCCCACATCCATCCTGTGGGCACGCATTAATTAATATGCTCCCAGTGTACAACCCGTGAGGAGGAATTATTTAATCTCAGCCCCATACATATATATCCTTTAAAGATGCATTAGTTGATTATAGGTAAAATGGCTGCAAGGCATGTGAGAATTTCCTGCACACGTCGGAGCACTTGCCAGTGGACTCGTCAGACCTAGTGATTCCCATGTACAAGGGTAATCAGGTAGGGTCATCAGTATTCACTCTGATCTAAGGCAATGGAATAAATAAATAAATGATTGAATAAATTACTCAAGTTTCTTCTTTCCTTTTGGGTGACGGAGTCATCTACCCAAAGAATATTATATTACTTTTATTACCGTATTATTATTATTATTATTATTATTATTATTATTATTATTATTATTATTATTATTATTATTATTATTATTATTATTATTATTATTATTATTTTTATTATTATTATTATTATTATTATTATTATTATTATTATTATTATTATTATTATTATTATTATTATTATTATTATTATTATTATTGTTATTATTATTATTATTATTATTATTGTTATTATTATTGATGTTATTATTTTCACTTTATTTTTATATTAATATAATTACATTAATGTTTCTTTGAGAGTTCTTTCCTTATAACACTTAAATTCACTCTGCATCTTCATATTAAGTTCCAGTGTCCACATATTTACCTTCACAAATGCAATAACTGACTCCTTAAATGTATTTTGCACTTCACTTGTCCAAGAAATTTCATAATCAAACTGTTTGAATCTGTTTTAATACAAATTCAAGTTAAAATGGACACATAAGGCTGAATGCCCTAATATTTCCCATCTGTGGCAGTTTCACGACGATTTTTTTTAGATGCAGCAGAGATTCGGAGACCAATGACGATACCCAGAATATTGAATGATACCGATTCCCAGTTTTCGGCCGAAACCGATACTTCTCCTTTATTTTTTACTTTAGAAATTATAAAGACAATATTCAATGTATTAGTGAATACTTATTGCACAATATTTATTAAATAACATAGGAAGGTTAAATAATAAATAACTTAATTTCTCTGAGATGATAAGGTTATTACTCATTACTTGGCCTGTTGTACTAGTTATTAGTTGTCAAAGGCACTTGTCGATAGGGTGTGTACTCGCCTAATTGTACTCACCTAATTGTAGTTGCAGGGGTCGATACTCAGCTCCTGGCCCCGCCTCTTCACTAAACTCTACTAGGTCCTCTCTCTCCCTGCTCCATGAGCTTTATCATACCTTGTCTTAAAGCTGTGTATGGTTCCTGCCTCCACTACATCGCTCGCCAGACTGTTCCACTTCCTGACCACTCTATGACTGAAGAACTGCTTCCTAACATCCCTGCGACTCATCTGAGTCTTCAACTTCCAAGAGTGACCCCTTGTTTCTGTGTCCCAACTCTGGAACATCTTGTCTCTGTCCACCTTGTCCGCTCCGCGCAGTATTTTGTATGTCGTTATCATGAGCGTGTGTGTGTGTGTGTGTGTGACTGTGTACTCTCCTATATGTGTGCCTGTGACATTCATGCTTCTGTTGACTGCTACACATTCTTCCATTAGATTGCTACATTGTCCCTTGTCTTCGCTGGATCACGTCTGGGGTAGCCACTGCTACCGACTACTGAGACTACTGAGACTACTGAACACTGCTTACTACCACTGCTAGATGAAATTACCTGGTCAATCCCCTCCCTACACACACACAGTCACCTCTAATCACCTCTATAAGCTTTTTCGATACACGACTCCTTGTTTTTCTTATCAAATTATTACAATAATTACTACAATAAAGGCTATATAAAAGCATGAGTCTACTGAGGTGTGTTAGAACAAAGTAATATACAAGTATTTATTTCCTTTCTCAGGCTTACTGATTGGTTAGCCTGGAGGTACTGTCAGTCTTTCCATGGGAGTCTCTTCCTGTTTTCTATGTATTTTTTAATTACAGAGACATTTCGCTGACACTCATTTTTTCTCTGATTATTACTGTGACGACGCATCGGCCACAGTGCTTTATTGTATACTACTATACGTTTAAAGATTCATTTAGTGACTCCCAGCTATCTACAAAGAATGTTGCATTGAAAAATGCGGATCCAGTTATCCACAAAGATGAGAAGACGGTGTGAAGATACCAAACATTTAATTCGAAGAATGGAGGAGGGGTTGACAAAAATGTTTAGCCATTTATAAAAGATGGCATAGGATAAAATTGCAAAAAGGGCTAGGGTATGCAAGTAGGTCCTGTGGCTCGATTGGTAGCGCACACATTGAGTGTCAGTAAGTAGATCCCTGGTACAAGTGGAAACGTTGGGCATATTTCCTTACACCTGCTGCCTCTGTTCACCTAGCAGTATGTAGGTACCTGGGTATTAGTTGACTGATGTGGGTGGCATCCCGGTAGGTGATAGTATATCTTAGAGCTGGGCTTTCCAATGAGCAGAGGTAGGATAGGAGCTCTAAACCTGTAAAACTAATTTGTGTTAGAAAAAAGTGAAGGGGTGGGCGGAAAATATTGCAGTTATCCCAGGAAGAGACGGGAGGGAGTGAACTAGGTCTTAAGTGGTAGGTGACTAAGTATGTAACAAGCGTGTATGAGCGTTTTAGATTATAGTGAGTTTGGACTAGGATGTTTTAGCGTCCAGCATGTGTAACTTGACTCCTCACGTATGATAGTTTTTCTATAATAATTTGTACAAATTTGATCAACAATGATCACTTTTCCGTTTACTAGGGAGTCCTGGTGAATGGATCCTGATTCACTGAACTGAAGCTGACCTTCCCTTCCTTGAATCTAACCTGATTACTTCTCATTCCTCAGGCGCTATATGACCCAAATAGATTTATTGCTTCCCCAAGAACATAATAATATTTACATCAATTTAGACTCAGTATCCTTGGGTCATATCACAAGGACTCTGCAGTCTCTCGTATCTTCTCATTACCTGGTTAAGGCTTTGCAGCTCTTGAGCCAATGGACTGAAGCAAACCTCAACTTAAAACCTCACAATCTTAAAAGCTTAGCGCTTCTCTAATGAGTAGAAAATATACAAAATACATAATCATTGCGGTGAGAACCCATGTCACAAGGGTGACAAACAACGCTCTCTCCAGGTTCCTTCTTGGTTATTCCTTCTGCATCGACATTGATTTACTGTCTGTGTGGTGAGTGCTGGAACACTGCCTCCAGGACCGTCTCTGACAGCTTGCTTGAGGCTATAACCACTGTCTCAGGTATGCCTTTATTTACTGAACTCTAAAACGAGGCGCATTTACGTTAGTTTTTTTTTCTTTTCGGTTTTAGTTACACGGAGAAGTATTCCTGAATGTACTATATACATCGAGCTGTTTATGTTTCTCAAATTATTTTCAATGAGAAGTCTGCGTTTTTCAGTATATATACACCGAAGGATTTGTATTTTTCAGTTTCTATGCAACGATAGTGTATTTCTCAATGTATGAACACTAGCAAATGTTTATATTTTACTGTGAGTTGAGGAATTACAAAACCTTGACTGATGGTGTACAAGTGACCTGCAGCCTTAATGACCCTCGTGTAGTCGATAGTCTTTAAACCTAATAAACCAATAAACCATCCGGAGAGAAGTTGAACAGCTCCTCTCACAGAGGTGAACAGGAATGTTAAGTAACACGTCATAAATCTGAAAGGACATTTTTAAAGTCATAATAAACACATTACTAGGCTTCAAGAATGCCTTAGAACTCTTCTAATATGTAAAATATAAAAATTCTTAGACAAAATGTGCTAAAACGTGATTTTATTGCACATGTCGACGTTTTTAAGCAGCTCGAAGTATTTTCTGACAAGTCTTAGAGATGACCTTAGGAATCTGGATGAGCACTCAGTAAGTTTTAAAATTTCATAAGTGTTCATAACTTAAGAAGTCTTAAGAACACATGAAAGGCTTTGAAAAAGACCCCCAGAAGTCTTGATGAGCACCTCAGGAGTCTTCGTGAACACCTTAGAAGCCTTGATGACAGCCTCAGAAATTTTCATGACAGCCTCAGAAACTTTCATGACAGCTTCACAAGTTTTCATGACAGCCTCAGAAGTTTTCGTAACAACTTCAGAAGTTTTGATGACAGTCTCAGAAGACTTAATAAAGACACCAACAAGACAGTGTTCGTGGGAAGACTCTCAGAAAAGGACTCAGTTGGCACCATCGTGTTTCTTGCTTTCGTTGGGTTGCTGTCTGTTACCGTTCCTCTTGTTACCTTTGCTATCGTTACCGTTGCTGGCGTTTCCGCTATTGACCTTACCGTTACTGTTCTTGCTCTTGCAGTCGTTCTCCTTCCTGTGGTTGTTGCCGTTGTGGCTAGAGTCCCCTTTGCTGTCCTTGCCGTTGCACAAGTCGCAAGTGCTGTCGTTCATACTTCTGTCATTGCTACTTCTGTCGTTACTTACTGTCACTGCTACTTCTGTCGTTGCTTACCGTCACTGCTACTTCTGTAGTCGCTTACTGTCGTTGCTACTTCTGTCGTTGCTTACTGTCACTGCTACTTCTGTCGTTGCTTACTATCGCTGCTACTTCTGTAGTCGCTTACTGTCGTTTGCTACTTCTGTCGTTGCTTACTGTCGCTTCTACTTCTGTCATTGTTTGCTGTCATTGCTACTTCTTTCGTTGCTACTTCTGTCGTTGCTACTTTTTTCGTTACTACTTCTATCGTTGCTTGCTGTCGTTGCTACTACTGTAGTTGCTATTACTGTCGTAGCTAATTTTGCCGTTGCTACTTCTACGTTGCTTGCTGTCATTACTGCTTATGTCATTGCTAGCTGTCGTTGCTATTGTCGTTGCTGTCATTGCTTCTGTCGTTGCTTGCCGTCGTTGCTACTGCTGTCATTGGTAGCTGCCGTTACTCCTTCCGTTGCTTGCTGTCGTTGCTACTCATGTCGTTACCAGGGCTTGTATAGCATTGCTGCTAATGGCCACTCTTGACATAATTACATTCTTCCTTATCGTCCGACCGCAGTAACGACCCCGGGAGGCAGGCTAGGAAGGGAAGGCGGGAGGACCTGAGTCCTAATGGGACGAGGACAAGCAGACAGAAGGTGACATGGTACTAGGAAGCAAGGATACAGGTACACATTTAAATACACTATTTATAAAGCAGGTCCACAAATACCTTGGTATATCTTCTCTTTACAGGCAACAAGAGCGCATTTTTAATTAACACATCGGCCGTCTCCCACCGAGACAGGGTGACCCGAAAAAGAAGAAACACTTTCATCATCATTCACTCCATCACTGTCTTGCCAGAGGCGTATCTACACTACAGTTTAAAAAAACTGCAACAAGTAAACGTAGCGTTTTAAAATGCATAAACGCAAATACACAAATACAAACGCATTTGTTTAAGGAGAACACAAATAAACAACCCTGTATACCAAATGCACTCTTATTTAGAGCTTTTGTAAAAGAGAATATATATATATATATATATATATATATATATATATATATATATATATATATATATTTATATATGTCGTGCCGAATAGGCAGAACTTGCGATCTTGGCTTAAATAGCAAAGCTCATCTTGCCATATAGGACAAGCGAAAATTTGCGTATGCAATAATTTCGCCAAAATGATTCTGAACCTAAAGAAAAAAATATATTTCACTGTGTTTGTTTAATACTAAATTATTGTAAACAAATCTAAAATATATTTAGTTGGGTTAGGCTAAATTAAATTGTTCTTGTTATAATAAGGTTAGGTAAGTTTTCTAAGATTCTTTTGATGCAAAATTATAAATTTTTACATTAACATTAATGAAAAAAATATATCTTTAAACGTATAAGATAAAATTTTAGAAAGGACTTAATTTTAAAAGAGTTCTTGCTAATTGACCAATTTTGCATATTCGGCACGACATATATATATATATATATATATATATATATATATATATATATATATATATATATATATATATATATATATATATAGATATATATGCCGTGCCGAATAGGCAGAACTTGCGATCTTGGCTTAAATAGCAACACTCATCTTGCCATATAGGACAAGCGAAAATTTGTGTATGCAATAATTTCGCCAAAATGATTCTGAACCTAAAGAAAAAAATATATTTCACTGTGTTTGTTTAATACCAAATTATTGTAAACAAATCTAAAATATATTTAGTTGGGTTAGGCTAAAATAAATTGTTCTTGTTATAATAAGGTTAGGTAAGTTTTCTAAGATACTTTTGATGCAAAATTATAAATTTTTACATTAACATTAATGAAAAAAATATATCTTTAAACGTATAAGAGAAAATTTTAGAAAGGAATTAATTTTAAATGGGTTCTTGCTAATTGACCAGTTTTGCATATTCGGCACGACATATATATATATATATATATATATATTACATCCTTTAGATATATATGTCCATATATTGGTGAAGACTTAAGAGAAGCGCTAACCAAGTATATTTATCTACGTAAAATACGTCAGTGACGAGCACATTAAAGTTAATATGACGTCTCTCCTTAACAAGCGGCACGACTAATTACTCCCATTATTAAGCAATTTGAAAGTTGTCCCACAGTTAATTCCATAATTTTTCAACCTTATGTTATTTTTCCTATTCCATTAGTCATTTCATTTTAATTACATCGTGTGAAAAAAAGAGTTTAGCCCATTAAAATTGTTTCACTTCAGGATGGAAACTACAAAAGAAGAGGAAAAAATGGAGAATATTTTTTTTTTTATGAAGGCCTGAGCTTGCTACCACCTGCAGCTCATGAGACTGCCATCCCCACGAGCCCCTTTGGGGCGGGGCAGATGGCAGACCAGAGGCCTAGCTTCTCCCTACGAGCCCCGTGAGGGCGGGGAATGTGGCTAGGCCTGGGGACAGTTGGTCCCAAAGATGAGGGGGTACTTGTACCTCCTCCCATGGGAGACTTAAGTCTCGAGACACTCCCCAGATAGGGAGCCAAGGCCGGGTCACCACTACTTGGAAAAGACCCGGGCCGGGAGAATACCGGCGAATAAAAAAAAAAAAAAACTGGGTTTTATTCTATGAGGTCCTCTTCAGTCTGGTGAAGCGGGCGTCCGAGTGCTCTTGAAGCGTGTAGAAAGTGACGTAATGAAAAGGACTAAGTTTGATCTGGACTTAATTATGGTAGAATCTAAGTTAAACTTTATTAAAAATAGTCTTGTTATGACTTATGTGTCTCAGTCACTATGCATTATGTGTCTGTCACTATATTAGGTGTCTGTGTCGCTGTGTTATGTATCTGTGTTCCTCACACTAGTGTGTTCACCACTCTGGTATGCTCGTCACACTAGTCTGTTCACCACTCTGGTATGCTCGTCACACTAGTCTGTTCACCACTCTGGTATGCTCGTCACACTAGTCTGTTCACCACTCTAATGGTATCATGAGGATAGTGTGTTCATCGGGCTAGTGTGCTTATCAGAGTAGTGTTCAACAAGGAAGTGTGTTCTTAAGGGTAGTGTGTTCATCAGGGTAGTGTGTTCATTAGGGTAGTATGTTCATCAGGGCAGTGCGTTCATCAGGGTAGTGTGTTCATCAGGGTAGTGTGTTCATCAGGGTAGTGTGTTCATCAGGGTGGTGTGTTCATCAGGGTAGTGTGTTCATCAGGGTAGTGTGTTCATCAGGGTAGTGTGTTCATAAGGGTAGTGTGTTCATCAGGATAGTGTATTTATCAGGGTGGTGTGTTCATTAGGGTAGTATGTTCATCAGGGTAGTGTGTTCATCAGGGTAGTGTGTTCATCAGGATAGTGTATTCATCATGGTGGTGTATTCATCATGGTGGTGTGTTCATTAGGGTAGTATGTTCATCAGGGTAGCGTGTTCATCAGGGTAGTGTGTTCATTAGGGTAGTATGTTCATCAGGGTAGTGTGTTCGTCAGGGTAGTGTGTTCATCAGGGTAGTGTGTTCATCAGGGTAGTGTGTTCATCAGGGCAGTGTGTTCATCAGGGTAGTGTGTTCACCAGGGTAGTGTGTTCATCAGGGTAGTGTGTTCATAAGGGTAGTGTGTTCATAAGGGTAGTGTGTTCATCAGGGTAGTGTGTTCATAAGGGTAGTGTGTTCATAAGGGTAGCATGTTCATCAGGGTAGTATGTTCATCAGAGTAGTGTGTTCATCAGGGTAGTGTGTTCATCAGGGTAGTATGTTCATCAGGGTAGTATGTTCATCAGGGTAGTATGTTCATCAGGGTAGTATGTTCATCAGGGTAGTATGTTCATCAGGGTAGTGTGTTCATCAGGGTAGTGTGTTCATCAGGGTAGTGTGTTCATCAGGGTAGTGTGTTCATCAGGGCAGTGTGTTCATCAAGGTAGTGTTTTCATCAGGGTAGTGTGTTCATCATAGTAGTGTGTTCATCATAGTATTGTATTCATCATAGTATTGTGTTCATCAGGTTAGTGTGTTCATCATAGTAGTGTGTTCATCAGGGTAGTGTGTTCATCAGGTTAGTGTGTTCATCATAGTAGTGTGTTCATCATAGTAATGTGTTCATCATAGCAGTGAGTTCATCAGAGTAGGGAGTTCATGAGTGTAGTGTGTTCATCAGAGTAGGGAGTTCATCAGTGTAGTGTGTTCATCGGGGTAGTGTGTTCATCAGGGTAGAGTGTTCATCATAGTGTGTTCATCAAGGTAGTGTGTTCATCAGTTGTGTGTTCATCAGGGTAGAGTGTTCATCATAGTGTGTTCATCAAGGTAGTGTGTTCATCAGGGTAGTGTGCCCATCAAATTATTGTTTTCATCACACTATTGTATTCATCATACCAGTGTAATAAACACCGGCCATACATAATAATCAATACAGATGGATCACTGCAGTATAAAGTTCACTATAAATCCCTCACTACTGCATAATATTTCTCATGTAATATTTACATTGGTTCTTCAATTTATTCCTATTTTGCTAATTTATTGCTCATTACGCGATTTTCAGGGTCAACTTCTGCACTGATACTGTTTGGTTACATATACTTTTTTTAAGGTTATGTTAGGTTAGGTTAGGTGAAGGTAGTTTAGGTTATGTTAGGTAAGGTTAGGTGAAGGTAGTTTAGGTTATGTTAGGTAAGGTTAGGTGAAGGTAGTTTAGGTTATGTTAGGTAAGGTTAGGTGAAGGTAGTTTAGGTTATGTTAGGTAAGGTTAGGTGAAGGTAGTTTAGGTTATGTTAGGTAAGGTTAGGTGAAGGTAGTTTAGGTTATGTTAGGTAAGGTTAGGTGAAGGTAGTTTAGGTTATGTTAGGTAAGGTTAGGTGAAGGTAGTTTAGGTTATGTTAGGTAAGGTTAGGTGAAGGTAGTTTAGGTTATGTTAGGTAAAGTTAGGTGAAAGTAGTTTAGGTTATGCTAGGTAAGGTTAGGTGAAGGTAGTTTAGGTTATGTTAGGTAAGGTTAGGTGAAGGTAGTTTAGGTTATGCTAGGTAAGGTTAGGTGAAGGTAGTTTAGGTTATGCTAGGTAAGGTTAGGTGAAGGTAGTTTAGGTTATGTTAGGTAAAGTTAGGTGAAAGTAGTTTAGGTTATGCTAGGTAAGGTTTGGTGGAGGTAGTTTAGGTTATGTTAGGTAAGGTTAGGTGAAGGTAGTTTAGGTTAGGTTAGGTGGAGGTAGTTTAGGTTATGTTAGGTAAGGTTAGGTGAAGGTAGTTTAGGTTATGTTAGGTAAGGTTAGGTGAAGGTAGTTTAGGTTATGTTAGGTAAGGTTAGGTGAAGGTAGTTTAGGTTATGTTAGGTAAAGTTAGGTGAAAGTAGTTTAGGTTATGCTAGGTAAGGTTAGGTGAAGGTAGTTTAGGTTATGTTAGGTAAGGTTAGGTGAAGGTAGTTTAGGTTATGCTAGGTAAGGTTAGGTGAAGGTAGTTTAGGTTATGCTAGGTAAGGTTAGGTGAAGGTAGTTTAGGTTATGTTAGGTAAAGTTAGGTGAAAGTAGTTTAGGTTATGCTAGGTAAGGTTTGGTGGAGGTAGTTTAGGTTATGTTAGGTAAAGTTAGGTGAAGATAGTTTAGGTTACATTAGGTAAGGTTAGGTGAAGGTAGTTTAGGTTAGGTTAGGTGGAGGTAGTTTAGGTTATGTTAGGTAAGGTTAGGTGAAGGTAGTTTAGGTTACATTAGGTAAAGTTAGGTGAAGATAGTTTATGTTACATTCGGTAAGGTTAGGTGAAGGTAGTTTAGGTTACATTAAATAAGCCTACAGAAATGTTTAATTTGAAATATATTATTAAATAAAAACATTCCAGCGATGATACTTTTAACGAGATTATTAAGCTGAACGGTTCTCGAGGCTGAGGGAATCATTACCTTAGATCATCTTCGTCTAAGACTTACGGTCTAATCACGTAATCTTCTCATCTTGGTTGTCCACAGTATTTGTCAGCTCTCTATTCGACTGAAGAAATCTGCAGATCAGGAGAAACGTTTCAGAAATATAGACATCAAAGTATTGCTCCTGTGGCTTATGTATCAACTTGTCGGTATTGTTAAGCATTGTTACAGCGACGACAAAAATCCCAGGGTTAGGTTTATATATTGGCAATTACGTTTGTCCTTCCTTATGCCGGTATTTTCAATCCTCGTTTTTGTCTTTTTGGTTCTTATGTCTGTCCATCCGGAATTCGTTTCGGTATATTGACCTAATTTTTGTTACTGGTGCTTATTATGTTCCAGTTCCCGTTTCCGTCTTGTTGATCCTCGTGTCGTGTGCATGCACGTGGCCCGCCATCGGCCTCTAATCACGCACATCAGTGCGGATAATGAGGGTGAAAACGAATGAGGAAGAGTCGAAGGTGTGCCAATGATTTTCTTGTGAGAGCCTCCATAGGCACTGGCACATGTCTCCTATCTCCAGGTTCTAGAGGAGAAGTGGAAGTGCTGGGAAGATTCAGTGTACGGAGCGTATATTGACTCTCTACATCTTCGGCAGTGTGCAACAGACAAGTGTAGTAGCAGCATCAACACTCACAGCAAGAGGCATTCTTGAGCTTCCCCAGCGCTCGGTCTTCGGCCCAAAGTTGGGGTGTGGCTCGAAAAGGATCTTGCAGTGCTTGCTGCCTTTGCACCTCCTGACATCGTCTGCTGCTATGCAAGTGACACACCCTTCGAGTTCAGTTTGGGCGGGGTTTGTGGCAGCCCAAGGTGCCTAGCTTCTCCCTCCGAGCCCCGTGGAGGCGGGGAATTGGGGCTAGGTCTGGGGACAGCTGGTCCCAGAAGACGAGGAGATACGTGTACTTCCTCCCATGGCAGACATTGGTCTGAGACACTCCCGCGAAAGGGAACCAAGGCCGGGCCACCTCTTGGAAAAGGCCCGGGCCGGGCGATTATACCCGCGAATCTAGAACAGAACTGCGTCTTCGAGTCCACTAGAGAACTGGTCTTTCTATCCACGTCTAACATGGGGGTTAAATCACGTCAGACCTGATAATCATGAGCACACCAGGGCTAGTCGTCAGGACAAACCTAACCTGACCGTCAGGACTAAGCCTGACCTAGTCGTCAACACGCCACCAAATATGATCATTAAATAAACCATGGTGGGTCAGCTATATTAAATCTAGCTCAGAACATTTAACCAGCTATTCTTTAAAACAAAATAAAAACAAAACGACCTCTGGCATAGGCTCTCTGCCAAATAAATACTCCACTTTATGCCCATGCCCCGTAAAGCTTCCTTTAAAGTGGGTGTTTGCCTGAAGTATATTTTTTGTTTACAAGCTAAATTTCCATTTTTTTCTTTGATAAATATTGAGAAATTTGTCAGGTAAACGGTGCTTAAGGAATAGGACTTGGTAAGAAAAGTGCATAAATTATATTTTAACGGTACAATAATGTGGAACCCTAACCTCTTATTTGCATAATCAGCAATCCTAGAATGTATCATTAGCTGAGAGTTTCACAGAAACACCAAGTGAAACAAATAAGCAGATAATTGAGCTTGCAGGGCGAGTATAGTGTCAAACACCACCTCTCATTACGGCTGACGTCACTACTAGGAATATCAGTTACCTTCATCCATAGGAGGTTTGTGTCAGCGGGCCTTACTTCGCCGCAGGCCACGGCTTAACCCCGGGGTGCATTCTTCGTGAGTAAAAATGCAAATACGCGCTGCAATAGACCTGTCCCACGCAATTACTAACAATCACTTCCACTTTTACGAGAGCCTCCGGGCAACGAACTACCGGCCTCGGTGTACGCAACTTAACGCAGATGTCTGTATTGAGGTAATTACTCTATATTCTAATTGATGACTGTATTAACTCCCTAATGAGATCTGTTTAGTTACTCTCTTGGGTTTGAAGTTTATCGACCGCACGTCAGTCAGTTAAACCGCAATATAAATAAACAATAACAAGGTCTAAAATGTGCCAAACTGACCTAAACATTAATCTATTCGAGAAAAGAAAATCTTTTGTATTGATGGATATATTTATGTGAATTACCATAATATAGAAATATTTTCCAATAAATTTGACAAACTATCGTAATATTTGCTAAATATACCGTAATATGATTTAGCTTAATCTTGTCTATCCTGTTGTAGGACAGCTTAAGTGTAATTAACATTATTTAACATCAGTGAAGTACATTAATTTTGTTATATTCGAACTAATTTTCGCTGAATTATTTCAACAATAAATATATATTCTCCAAATTTTGCAAAACGATCGTTGTTTTATAAGTGCAGATCACAAACTCTCTCTGGAGATAAACTGAGAGATAAACATCACTTGGTAAAATATACACCAGCTTAATCAATACTCTGGAGGGATTAACTTAAAGCTCAGTTGAAATTAACCCATGACTTCAAATCTTGGGCAGTGAGGCGTTGTGTGGCGCAGTGCTTTGTGGACTATGTTACAAGGGCTATTTTGCCTGTTAGGAGAAAACGGACAAGTTTTCCCTGATGCGGGACTTGAGTCATATAATGACCTGCATAGTGAAGCTCTCTATAATTCCAGCGACGTCTGGTACAATCTAACCACTGACATCAAGTTTGTAGATTTTCTAGCGCATTAAAACAATGATAGGATCACCTCCTGGAATAATATAATGTTATCCTCAGTTATATTAATGAAGTTTGAGATATTGATGAGTAGCGGCCAGAGAAATAAGCGCTTGGATAGCATTAACTCCAGTGTTTAGTGGAACGGACCTCGACGTCAGGTACTTAACGTGGGTAATGGCTGCTCTGCGGTTGCTTCAAACGCTGAGGGGTCATATATTTCTCATTACAGACATTTAAAATATATATATATAAGAGTATTTTGATCCCATAGGACATAAACACTCACATAAACAATGCCCATTTTACAATGAAGAATATTTAAATTGGACGAAAAAGTATAGCAATAATCAATATATTGTCTGGTTCACCTCGAAAAAAGTTATTATTATTTATTTTTTTTAGTGCATCAGACACAGAGCGGGAGCCCTGTCATACCTTTTCTTAAAACTAAGTAAATATCCTGCTTCTACAATTGCACTAAGTCTGTCCACTTCTCGACCATTTTTAAGGCTGGTGAAGCTTATGTCTCTGTCACTCAGCTGTGCTTTTAACTTCCAGCTGTGCCCTCGTGGACCACATTCCCACCTCATGAAAAGCTTATCCTGCCTAACCTCTTAATCTATCTCAGTAGTTTGTACGTTGTTATGAAGTCACCTGCAGAGGTTATTCGAGTCACATGAGCCTGAGGCATTATTCTTGGAACTGTGCTCACCTCGAGGTCCTTGTCCTTGAGGGAGCTTTATGACTTTTGTCCCCAAGCCCCTGTACTCTGTTTCCGGTCTTCTTTGTCCTTCTCCTATTTTTATAACTTTGCCTTTGTTGTGTTTAAATTCTAATGGTTACTTGTCAGAAAAATCCTATAGCTTATTCACATCCTTTTGAAGTCTTTCCTGTTCTGCATCTGTTTGTATTCTCGTCATTAGTTTTACGTCAATTACAAATAGGAATACCTTCGAAACAATTTTTTTCATGTCCTTCACGCACACGAGGAAAACATATTGGAGATAGTGCTGAACTTGAGGAATGTCATCCATCACACTTGGTCATTTCGACATCTGTTCCAGGACAACAACTCTGTATCTCTTTCCTATGTGTGTGTGTGTGTGTGTGTGTGTGTGTGTGTGTGTGTGTGTGTGTGTGTGTGTGTGTGTGTGTGTGTGTGTGTGTGTGTGTGTGTGTGCGAACTCACGTATTTGTGGTTGCAGGGGTCGATCTTAGCTCCTGGCCCTGCATTTCAATTTAACACTTGCCGAATTTACTCCCTCCTAGCATTATGGGTCCTGTCAACCAATTTCTTAAAATATTGTATGAAGTCTGCCTTCACTATTTTTTTTCATTCTGGTCACTTCACTTTCAGACAACCCTAAGTCTAAAGAAATACTTCCTGACATCTATATGACTGATCTCTGCCTTTAACTTCCAACTCTGTTGTTGTGTTTCAGTTTCGCGCCTCTTCCCATCCACCCTTTTTAATGCTCTGAGAGTTTTGTATGATATTACCCCATCACCCTTGGATTTTATAACCTCTAATGTCGTCAGATCCATTTTATTTATCTTTTCCCCTTATAGCTTATATCTTCAGCTTTGCGATTAGTTTCATTGCAAACCTCAATGCTTTCTCCAATTTGTTGACATGCTCAAGCTTCGTACTCCATGATGGGCCTGACATGTGTCATACAGAGGGTCGAGAAATGATCTTTTAGATGAGACTACTAAAAATTAGTCTTAGATTTGCCAAACGAACATTCATTGTAGAGGTTTATGGCTTAATGTGTGGCTGTGACAATATGCTCAGTACTATGCTCACTCTAGGTTCCTCTCCGTGATCAAGGTTTGGGGCATTTTCCTCCACTAGTATATGCTCAGTTTCAGGTATTTTTCCCACTAATTAACATAATCTTGCTGGAGTTAAACTCCTTTTTTTCATCGGTTGTTATTTTCCTCATTAATTTCACGTCGTCTCTGAAGAGGTCTACAGAATGATTCCAATACCGATCTTCTGGAACCCAATTTGTCACCTTTGCTGATTATGACTCATTCTCCGACAACAATTCTTTCCAGTTTTGCGCATTTTCTGTTATTCCTGCCTGCTACTCAAGTTCTGATCACAGTCCCTTATGAGGAACAATGCCAAATGCCGTGTTGCCGTCTAAAAACATGCTCCACCAATTCCTCTCTTTCCTGCCTTCTGTTTCTTCCTTATTAACCGCAAGTTTATGGAACAGATTAACCATGCCTAGACCCGTATTTTTAGGAAGTGCTCATGAATTCTCCTTCTGATTATATCTCCCCATTATCTTGCATAATGTATTTCATTGATACTGTCCTATAGTTTAACATCTGTCACTTTTTTTCTAAAGTATTTGGACTACATTCGCCGTTTTCCAGATGCCTGACAGCTGCCCAGTATTAATTGATTTAATGCAGGTTTTAGCTGATGTCTCAGTGCTGCTGCTCCCTTTTGCAGAATCCATTGAGACACTATCAGGTCCCATTGATACAGTCAGCTCACTCTACAGCTTCTTAAACGCTTACCCGGTATGGTGTTTTTGAGTCATTGGCTGTTTCCAATTTCCAATAAGTATACCGCTTTAAATTTTGCTAAACACCTCACTTATATTTCTGTCGTATCTCATGACCTGTCCTCCTACTTCCTTCAGTCTCATTATCTGGTATTTCAGCAGGATCCTCCTGCCAGTGTGGCTGTGTAGCAGTTTTTAACCAGATTTGCATATTCCTATTTCGTCAACTCCTATTTCATCACTCTGCTTCTCTTCTCAACCAAGCATATGAAGTGGCAGCATAAATAATGCTGCTTAGTATATTCTCATGTGAAGTAGCGTGGCGAGTGTCAGTACGGTCGATCATACCATTGAGGTTATTCAGGCATTTTTTGTCGTGTTGTTACAGTGTCATTACGATCTTATATGTAAGAGAATGGAATCTTTAAAAGAAAGAGCAGTGTTTGTATATGAAATTCTGTTTCAAGCTCTGTAAAACTGCTATTGAAACTCGCAAAATGTTTCAGCAAGCATTTGGAGATCAAACTATGGGTCGAACACTGTGTTTTGAAAAGTTTTCTCGATTAAAAGCAGGACAAACGTCAGCTGAGGATGAATACTCTGGTCGTCCATCAACGTCCAAAACAAACTCCAATATTGACTGAAAAACTGAATATGACGATGAAGTGGTTGCGAAATTTGTACCCTGCTTACTAACTCAAGACCAGGAAGTCCATTATTTTTTTGCCCTGAGACAATACAGCGGTTATCCCCCACAATCCCATCTCCCCAGATCTAACCCTATCCTCAGTGACTTCTTTCTTTCCCAAAAAATAAAAATGGCACTCAAGAGGCGGCGTTTAATGACGTGCAGGAGATTCCAGCAGAATCATATAGCATCTGAGAGCAATGCGAAACTGTCAGGTTTAATCCATAGGAAGAGAGGGCAGCTCGAAATAACCTTTTCTTGTATCACAATACAGCTCTTGAAGGGTTATCAGGAACGTTATAAAAGTATGTTAGGAAGTCCAGGGGTCCCTGGTAGATCCTTCTGTTACACTAGTTGTCACGTTCATTCATCCTGATTCCTCGTTCCAGACCTACACTCTGTCTCTTTTCTCTTAGGCATTCTTTGATCCAGAGACTTTCTAGTCATTCTTACCTGGTGTTTTATATTTTGGATTAGCCATATTAGTCAAATGCTTTTCTGCAATTTGAGAATATGCTTTTCACACAACTATCTAGTTGAGTGATTTCTCTTACGCTGTCGAAAATCGTTAATGTTTTTGAGAGAGAATTTTTTTAAACCCGTGTTGGCTGTCGATTATGGCACCTTACCCTGCAAGTGCTAAACAGTCGTCCTTCTTATCTTTAGAGACAAGGCACAACAAGAATATCAGTCTTTGATTAACTGCTGTCTGATTATCTTATTGTATGAAGACTGGAAAGCCTTTTGTAGTCTTCCAGCTTTCCAGGTGTTGTCTCCATCGACTGGAAGACCTTTGCTGGCAGTTCGCATGTATCCTCGTTCCCTCACTCAGAAGCCTACGAGATACATTATCAGGACCCATTTCCTCTAACATTTTCAGCTCAGCAGTTATTAAACTTCACTATTTTCTCATGATGTTATTCTGTCTCAGCTGATCTGTTATCTCCTTTTCAGCATTATTCTGCATTTCTCTGTGAGTTCCTCCTCTATAAGTTTCATTAGTTCGTTAAAAATTTCTTTGTGGCTCATTAGTTCTCCTGCTTCATTCTCAAGTAATATTATTTTAGCCTTTGTTGTCATATTCCTCCTAAAGTGATAATTTAGTAGCTTTGTTTGGTACGTTTTTATGTAATTGTGCGCCAGCAGTTATTCAGCAATCATTACAGCAGTTATAAGGGTCATTGTACAGCACAAGCAAATTACACAACGGTGTTCACCACACAACACACAGATAAGATTCACACACTGTTTTGTCATACCAAAACCACACACACAGCTCAGGCATCGCCATGACTGGACAGCAAGTAAAATGGCTGCGTATTAAGCCATTTAAAGAAACTGTCGGCACAGACAAATCTGCTGTTATTGCAGCTGCTGATAGATTAAAAAGAAACATAAAAACTATAAGACATATGTGAAAATAAAAGACGTAGCAAGATGCAGAAGAAAAGGGAGAATGTGAGAAAGATGTAAACAGGCAACAAGGTCTGCTGGAAAACTACAAAGACATTAGAAAACAGGAAGACTACAAGAAAATAAGAAAATACCATTAAACAGAATAACTGGAAGGGCACAAGAGAACCAGAGAACTGGTATAGTGAGTTGAGTGTACTAACCACAGTACCTTAGTGCTCCAGAAGGGCAAATGTTACACCAATATACGTAATAACATTATCAGATAGGTTCCTACAACCCAATAACATTCCGTACCTTCCGTCATGTATGTTAGAGCAGTGTTGAATTTTCGAAGCAGATCAACAGAAGCAGTTTCACGTTATCGCATGGAAAACAAAGAGCAAAAAAAAAAAATCAGGAACCACTCTGCTGTAGACATCATCTTCAGGTCAGTCATTTAGTTTTGAAAAAAAAAATATAAACTGAAACAGAGAGAAAAATACATCCAATTGACTCAATAAAATGGAAGATTTATTGCTTGAAATTCAAGGTTACTGTTTCATACGATATGTAAGAAAACTACAGAAGTACTATCACAAGTAAGAATTAACACTGTAAATGTTAGAGGCACAAGATGTCAAGCTGCTTCAAGGAACTTATATTGTTAGACTGAAGTAATGCTATTAATTACCAATTCCTTTTAAAGTAGTCGAAATTTCCGATCTGGAGAATGCTGAGTGATATTTCACTGCCCAGATCAGTTTAGTAAAATATAATGAAAACTCCAAATTTTCTTTAAATTGTCCTTAGAGGTGCGGAAAAAAAACAGAAAAATTATGTACTTTATTTTCATCTTTAAAACACTGGAGGGACTGGTTCCATATCTCCTCACCTGGAAACCACTGAGCAAGAGACATGGTAGTCAGTGCAAAATATTCCCAGTGATAAGGAGGGATGCAGTGATTACACTTAGAAGAACTTCAGTTAGTATAAGAAATCTAACTTTCATCAGCACTCGCCCTTTATATTTAAGGAAAATTACCAATAGCGGCTATATACATGTATATATTCATAAGGGAATTTGACGAGTACATCAGGACAACTGTTGAGGCAGACAGCTAGCAAGAGCACCTTACTGATATGGTTGTCAACCATGAGACCTGAACACAGGTGCTGTGTTTCACTCGGTCAACTACACGAAGTCTCAAGGTAGACAAAAAATAGGACTAAGGAGGTGTAGTGTGGAATTTGCACCTTAAAAAATATGTAAATGTGATAAAACTAAATTGTCCAGTCGCTGCGTGATTGTCGAGAGGTATTTCCTGTATCTTACCTCAGGACTCTGTCATTACACATCCAACAGCGCCAACTAATATTTTTTTAGATTAGTAAGTCATTGGATACCTATGCATCCCAATAATAATTCAAATCATTTATCTAAGGAACACGAGCGTCGAAAATGTGAAGCCTATCAGAAGAGTTATTCCCGAGTTAAAACACGAAACTCAAAACTAAAACGAAGACAAACAATAAAGACATTTTTACTCGGAGGGATACCTTAAACGGCTCTACAAACCGGCTTCCACAGCTATGTTGCGATGAAAGACTTGTAGAAGAGAAAATTAAATCGTCGGTCGATAGGAAGAAAAGAGGAAAACACTGTATTTACAAGATCTTAAAGCAATACAAGAAAAATGATGTCAAGAAATAATTAGTACATCAACAAGGAGGAAAAGAGGTACAGTTGTATATTGAAAGAAAATCAGCACCGAAAGGATACTAGAAAGCTAATTTTCAACAAGAGAAAAGGAAGAACACTGAAAGTGGATCAAAGAGGAAGGAGCACGAACTGTAACAGAAACATTAAACAATAAAGACTCAACACTAGGAGCATAGTGGTTCTCTTGTTACTTCCATCATGTAATAATCAGAGGCAATCACAGAGTGAAGGATGAGGTGTCAAGATGGCCCTGTGTAACTAGACCACATACTGTTCCAAATGAATGTTAATGAATTGCCAACAATGGTGCACTCGTACATATTGATGCTCGCTGATGATGCCAACATTACGAGGAGACTACAAACAGAGAAGGAAAATAAAAAGTTGAAGGATGATAGGTGCACAGTAGGGTATATTAGAACAAGTTATTAATAGAGTTCAACCCCACAAAAAGCAAAATATTTAAAATGGGATTCGGGGACCTGAAAGCAAAGACAGAGCACTATCTTAGCGGGGAAAATGGAGTGCGATTCACAGATTCAAAGAACGAGAAAGACTTGGATGAAAGTATTACACTTAATCTGTTCCACGAAGCACGTACAAGCACTATAACATCAGCAGCGCAGTCTAGGTTGGCAAAAAATAAGAATGACTTTCTGAAAGACAGACAGTCCTTCAGGACACTTCACAACCTCATACGATCAACCCTTAAATATGCAGCACCAGCATGGAAACTCAGGAAAACATAAATCAAAACATGATAAAGTCCGAAGATGTACATCTAGACTAGTGCCTGAACTGATAAGAAAAACTAATCCATGATGTGATAAAACGAGAGGAATATCTCTTAGCCCAAAATTGTATTCTCTTTCCTGAAGCATTAAAATAGTGTGGGTTATTCAGTGCTAACAGGAAGGTTCAGTCTTTCCTCTGCTAACTGTAGCCTAGACTTTATCCAGTCAGTATGTAGTTAATGAAGGAACAGAGGGGATAAAAAAAGTATATAACCAAGATATAAAAAAAAAAAAAAAACTGAGGCGGCCAGAGATTTTACCCGGGAAGGATCAGGAACATGAGGGCGCCAGGAGAAACGGTCAAGCGAGAAAAAATTCTGGAAATACTTCTTCATTCATACTGGCGTTACACCTGAAGCAAAATAAATACAGGATTACTCTCGAGGTGTCAAATATGGCGTTACACTAGGAGCTCCATAACATGTCATACTGGCGTGAAACCTGAAGCACAATAATGTGGCACAATACAAGCTTCTCACCCGAGGCGCCATAATATAGCGTCACACTGGCGTCAACACCTGAGGCGCCACTCTGTCGACTAATGACCCTCCTCGCCACCCCTGCCCTGGTGGTCTCGAGTGCCCTAAATTAATAGGAAGATGCCACTCTGTCTCCAAAAACCATGCAAGACTATGCTAATGAGCCAGGGGTCGGCAGACGTAGAAATTATGCAAATCTCGAGTTCCTTCCAGTGGTCCCGTCTCATCAAATATAAACACATCAGCTTTTATGTGTTTCTTGGGGCGAGGTGCGGCCGGGTGGTCTAACAGACCTGGCACGCTGAGCCGCGGTGGTCCCAGCGGTGGGTCTGGCGGTGGTCTTCAACCCTTCGTCTGTGGTCCTGGTATTGCTATTGCTGCCGCCGCTGCTGCTGCTGCTGCTGCTGCTGCTGCTGCTCCTCCTCCTCCTCCTCCTCCTCCTCCTCCTCCTCCTCCTCCTCCTCCTTCTCCTGGGGATATTGATTATTTGGTTAGTATTATATCGGCTCTTGTCATTGTTGTTGTTGCTGCTGCTGCTGTTGTTGTTGTTGCTGCTGCTGTTGTTGTTGCTTCTGCTGCTGTTGTTGTTTCTGCTGCTGTCATTGCTGCTTATTCTTCACCTTTTTCTTTTATCTTTTTTCCTGTTTTTCTTGTTCTTATTTTTCTTTTTCTTTCTTTCTTCTTCTTCTTCTTCTTCTTCTTCTTCTTCTTCTTCTTCTTCTTCTTCTTCTTCTTCTTCTTCTTCTTCCTCTGCTACTGCTGCAGTTGCAGCAGCAACAGTATGGATATTAGATTACAACAGCAAATGAACAAGACGGCAGCTTATTAAACAAAACACTATGAAAACAAGTTATATCTACCACCCTGGGAACTGTGGGAAGGAGCAGAGGAACTGTGTGCTCTTATAGCGAGGATTTATGACAAGTCAATAGAAATGGGACATCTACCAGACAGCTGGAAACCTGTTAATATAAGTATTATACATAGAACAAGATAACCCCTAAATCGAAGACCAGTTTCATTTAGCGGTATGCTGGCTTAAGTACTAGAAAAAATAAAGGGGTATTTTAAAATGAAGAGAAGAGTAGTGTACCTATAAAAAAATAAAGTGGACACATAAGATGAACAACATGGGTTCAAAGATCGCAGTTCCTGGGTCACGTATCTCGATGCCGTGAGAGCATCATGTAAACAAACCAGAAGAGACGGCGGTAGGAAGAATCTTCGTTGACTGTATGAGAGTATTTGACACAGTGCAGGAGACGGTTCTCAAGAGGATAATGGAGAAACAGGGAGGATTTATAGTAGACAAGGTTGATGGACGGAGTTTTCAAAGGTTTGGTTATCGGTTACCTTTTGTTCCTGATATACATAAATGACCAGCTGGAGGAATTTGAGTCCTATTGTGAAACTAATTACAAAACAATATTTAGAGGGTATAGCAAGAATTTCCAACATGACTTTTACCTTCTATAAACATGATAAACAATGAAGAATAAGAGCATATAAAAAGAGACAGTGTGCACATGAAGACGAAAAATGCATAATCAAGAATAAAGTACAAAAATTAAATAGTTCAATATGATAAACTTTAGCAGATAAGAATATAAAAGAAATATGGTAAGGCAAAGTATAAAGTGAACACATAATACAGAAATATTATTTTTATGTTTAAGTGTAAGCGCTAAACCATTAAGGGTAATAGAAGTGGTTCGGAGGGAGGATGGGTTAATCAGGTTTAATACGTGGTCAGGGGAGAGTACCTCCAATTTCTCAGATCAAGAGCCCTGTACCAGCATCAAAGCATTTCCTCGAGGTGTAAATAACAGTTAATAAATAAGACACCTGTGCAACGTTAGCAAACTTTAATGAAGATGTTTCGCCCACCAGAGACTTTATTATGACAATGTTCCTCTCACCAGGGACTTTATCACAACAATGTTTCACCCACCAGGGGCTTTATCACAACAATGTTTCACCCACCAGGGGCTTTATCACAACAATGTTTCACCCACCAGGGGCTTTATCACAACAATGTTTCACCCACCAGGGGCTTTATCACAACAATGTTTCACCCACCAGGGGCTTTATCACAACAATGTTTCACCCACCAGAGGCTTTATCACAACAATGTTTCACCCACTAGAGGCTTTATCACAACAATGTTTCACCCACCAGGGGCTTTATCACAACAATGTTTCACCCACTAGAGGCTTTATCACAACAATGTTTCACCCACTAGAGGATTTATCACAACAATGTTTCACCCACTAGAGGCTTTATCACAACAATGTTTCACCCACCAGGGGCTTTATCACAACAATGTTTCACCCACTAGAGGATTTATCACAACAATGTTTCACCCACCAGGGGCTTTATCACAACAATGTTTCACCCACCAGGGGCTTTATCACAACAATGTTTCACCCACCAGGGGCTTTATCACAACAATGTTTCACCCACTAGAGGATTTATCACAACAATGTTTCACCCACTAGAGGATTTATCACAACAATGTTTCACCCACTAGAGGATTTATCACAACAATGTTTCACCCACTAGAGGATTTATCACAACAATGTTTCACCCACTAGAGGATTTATCACAACAATGTTTCACCCACTAGAGGATTTATCACAACAATGTTTCACCCACTAGAGGATTTATCACAACAAAGTTTCACCCACCAGAGGCTTTATCACAACAACGTTTCACCCACTAGAGGATTTATCACAACAATGTTTTACCCACCAGGGGCTTTATCAATCCAGTAAAGCAATATTTCAAGGACGTTTGCATATTTACGTACAATACAAGAAGGTAAACTAAGGACACAAGACACACCTCCACGAGATTTCTCACAAGAGGCAAACAAGGACCAGAGTTGAGCAGGATAATTTGTCTGCGAAGTACAGAAAGGGAATTAAATGGTTGATAGAGCAAGGCTGGATATCACGATGTCTGACGAAACACGTCGCCATGTCCATGCGCAAATAATGTTTCGTTTCACACTTTTAACGCAATCGAAACGTTCTCGGTAGCGTAATAATGTTGGTAGAATTACCGATAACGTGTTAAGTAAAAGGACATAATTGCAACTAATGTGACATTTTATTGTGGTAACGTTTCGCTCTCCAGGAGCTTTATCAAGCCGTGACAATGGCTTGATAAAGCTCCTGAAGAGCGAAACGTTGCCATAATAAAATGTTACATTAGTTGCACTTGTGTCCTTTAATTTCCCGGTAGTAGACATTACACTCAAGTTTACGCCGTTTTTCTTATTAAGTGTTAAGTGTGGTGTAAAGTGTGGTGTATAAATGTGCCTAGATGGATGAATCTTATTGTAGCCAGCTGACCTAGTGGCTAATGCACAGGCCTGGAGTTTTATGACTTGCCGTGAGTTCTAACCCCACTCGTCCCGTGGTTTGTAAGTATAAGCGTGTACGTGTTTTTAGCTACGTAATTGAGAGTAAGCTAATGTAACCTGAAGCAATTATAATTTAATTAATGTGGTGGTATAGAATGTTTACAAGGAGTAAGAAAAAGAAAGGTGCAATTTGAGGATACGTTGCCAAATTATACATGATTATTAACAGGATCGTCCGAAGAACTAGACAACGGTCTGCGTTGTACCAATTGGTTAACAAAGCGACAAACAGAACACCTTAACTTACATGTTAGTGTTCGCGGCATGCATACTGTGAAGGAGGATGGAAAAGGTAGGTAGGAAAATATTTGCTGAATACCTTAAGAAATAAGAATTCTGCATTGAAAGTCATAATGGGTTTTAAGATAGCAAATCGTATATCATGAACAAAAACTAATTCTATGAGATACTGACAGAAATCAGCACTTCGACACTGCAGCAACAGAAGGTCAGCAAATAGTTTAGGCAGAAGCAAGATTAAAATGACCAGTGTTTCAATGGCTCAAAGAGTATATGGAATACAGAAGACAGAGTTAATGGTGAAAGAGGAGCTACCAGGAGCACCAATGGTAACTAATACAAAACTAATAAAATTGTTTTAAAGAAGACAAAATTGCATAGTAAATTCAAGGATTTCAGCACAAACAAGTGGAACGTCATGAGGATGAAGTTTGAGAATAACGATGATGATCAGAGCACCAGCTGGGAGATAAGTAACTCAAGACATTCAACAAACAGCCTAGAGGTAAATATCCCACTAATTCTCTCTCTCTTTGAAAGCAACTATAAATGATTTCAAATCAACAATCTATGCATCGTTAACAAATATGACAAGTGTTTATGTGAACTCTGTCCGTCCCCGCCACCAAAACATGTACCACAAAACACAAGTATTTATCCTTGTGGAGCCCATTCCTGAACTAACACGTATACGTTGTCCAGAGATTTGCAACCAAGCAATTCCTGATGATAGACTATACAAGAGAAACAATCTCAAATTATGAAAGAAGGAAGTGAATGGGGAGATGTAATCATAAGCACCAGATACTTTCGGGTATTAATGAGATGGACAAAAACATTTTTGCCAGAGAAGCAGAAAATTAAGGAGGCATAGGAAATGCTTCTTTATATTTCTAATAAAATCGTAGGAAAGGCAAATTAAAGACATAAGAAGCACACTATATACATGGCTTAAAAATTACGTATGATGCAAACCAAGAGACTATGAGTCAACTACAGCAGATAGTGTACCTGAGAAGCTAAGATTTGACCTCCTCAAGTACAACTCTGTGAGTACACTCACCACCCACCCACACACTGTAACCACAACAACGCATATTATAACAAATATGAGAAATGACTCCATTCGTGTACAGAAAATGTAGAAATGGCCGCATCGCTCACAGCGACAGAGGTGGCCAATGAAAGAGTGAGAGTAAATGTCGTCTTATTTACCACGTCAACACACCAGCCTCTGGCTACCCCCATGCAGGTGGTCTGTGACTTCCTTACCCCTACCCTGGTGGTCTGTGACTTCCTACCCTCTACCCTGGTGGTCTGTAACTTCCTTATCCCTACCCAGGTGGTCTGTGACTTCCTTACCCCTATCCAGGTGGTCTATGACTTCCTACCCTCTACCCTGGTGGTCTGTGACTTCCTGGTAGTCTGTGACTTCCTTACCCCTACCCTGGTGGTCTGTGACTTCCTTACCCCTACCCTGGTGGTCTGTGACTTCCTTACCCCTACCCTGGTGGTCTGTGACTTCCTTACCCCTACCCTTGTGGTCTGTGACTTCCTTACCCCTACCCTGGTGGTCTGTGACTTCCTACCCTCTACCCTGAAAAGGTTTGTAACTCTTTCATCTTCTACTGTTTGTTAGTCTGTACGTGACTCAAGAAGCCACTGGCTGGTGAAACGTCTCACCAGTAAAATTTCTAAAGTGTTACACCAGCGTCTTATTCATCAACTTGTCGATTGTGTAAACCTAATATATAATAACATCTAAGTGCTTGTTTTCTTTGTCGGTGGAATATCATTCGGCTATTGTGAACTGTTTCCGGCAAGGTGTAATTTCTGAATGAAAAAACTGAGATACGCTGCCACTGGGGTGGTCAGGGTAGTGGAGACATCACTTTAGGTTGTAACACAGGGTGAGATGCAAGTTCTGGGCAATACCTTTCAGGGCATCAACCAAGGTCATTTTCCTTAGAAGGAACACTGGGCCTTGAGAAACGGTCCGAGGATAGGTGAAAAATAGAACACTTGACACTGATGTACGGTTGGGTGAAGCATCGAACGGCAATATTCAGGGACATTAGGACAAAACCAAGTAAGGCATGATACAGGGTCCTTCTCCTTACTGGGCGGCTAGCGGGTAGGCTGGGCGGAGGGAGGCATGGTCGAGTGTAATGCCTGGGAAATTCCTTTAGGTGGACAGTGGGTAAGTAATGAGAGGGTGTGGGCTGGATGGGCTCTAGCTACGGCATGGCTCTAGAGGATTCTGTACGCATCTGTATACTTTGTGTTAGCCGACTGGTGTGGGTCGTATCCTGGGAACAAAATTAACCTAAGTTACCCGAAATGCTCAGCATAACCAGGGAATTTCTATATATCACTGATGTCAGCTATGGTCTGTATAAGTTGCATCATTTAAGTGTAGAAATAAAAATTATTAATAGTTATTTATTTTGTCGTTTCCCCTGGGCGGGTTTTTACCGTCTTCCCTTCCAAGGTCAAAGATAACAATCGACCTGAATCTACATTTTTATAAATAGATCCAATTTGCAATTTTAAGCATCATTTTTCCATAGTCAGTGACGTAAATTTTTAAGGATTTATAGCTGAAGCACTTTTTGGTGTAGACCAGTGTTATTCAAGCAACAGGTGATATATGGGCGAACTGCAGCTTCTGGGTGGGATGTAGAAGCGGTCTCGTGCTCGCAGCGCGAGACCGCCCTCAGGAACTGAGGGATTTGACGGATTAACTCACAGCCATGTTATCCCTTCAATACTCGTACCCACGTACATTTAGCTACGATCTTCGTCGACCCACGAGGCGAGTGATCATCTCCAAGCTGGTTAGTTGGAAGATTAGCGGGCGGAGGATCGAACCTCTACCACTCCTTGCCCTAAATGGCCTGCATGAGTGTGACGTTACGCATAAACACATCAATAACTTATAGCCATGCAGGAAATCCCTATAACTAAGGAGGTTTTAGGGAGGAATCAGAAGACACGTCCGCGATAGAGAGTGAAAGGACGCGCAGTAAACGTTTCAAATGCTCTTCACACTTTACTTTCCGAATATAATGACGAAAAAAAAATGCAGGTTCCAGAGCCACGTAATCTCACAATAATTAGATTTACCGTGTGCTTATTAACGTGTGTCTCGACCAACAACACATTCCCTTCCAGGTCGCTGATTGAAAAATACCTTCAGCCTGTCCCAGGGATACTCGGTAGTAACGCGAACCAGAACTCATCTGGGAAGGGTCCGTGCCAGGGTCTCGAATTTGCTGGGTGGGGTGGTTTGGTTAGTTATTTGTAGGTCGTTAAAGGCACTTGTTGATAGACACTTCACCCCTCCCTCTCTCTCTCTCATATATATATATATATATATATATATATATATATATATATATATATATATATATATATATATATATATATATATATATATATATATATATATATATATATATATATATATATATATATATATATATATATATATATCGTGGCGAATAGATAAAACTTGCGGTTTTGGCTTAAATGGCAACGCTCTTCTTGCTAAATAAGGCATGCGAAAATTTATGCATGCAATAATTTCACAAAATTTATTCTGAACTTATCGAAAAAATGTATTTCATTGTGTTTGTTTATTATTAATTTATTGTAAATTTACCTAAAATATATTTAGGTGGATTAGGCTAAATTAAATTGTTATAATAAGGTTAGGTAAGTTTTCTAAGGTTCTTTTGGTAAAATATATTAACTTTTAGATTAACATAAATTAAAAATATATCTTAAAACGTATAAAAGAATTGTATTTTTAGCTCGTTAAAAGCAGTTTTGCAAACTGCTCGCTTGTTTGATTACTGACACGGTGGTAAGCCAGCAGAAGTCACCTAACCTGTCATCTGTTTTGGTAGTGCATATTTGCGTCGGTGAGCTGGAACATACATCTCGTAACCATGTGTAATTCTGATCGGGGATCATTATTTAATGGTTTCTGACGTTTTCTGAGGCTGTGTCGTGAGACACTCTATACTTCAGGTCTCCATTTACTTTTGACCGACCTTGTTTTGACATCTACGCACTGTCATGGTCGGGGTTTGGGAATTATTGAACTCAGTTTCGGTAATAAGGGAGTTTTTTTTGCCTTATGAGGAGGACTTGCTGAGTTTCCCAAGTTAAGTTCTTATTTTGGTCTCCTTGTTCCTTGCCTGACGCTGTTCTCAGCTGCTTCGAGCATTATTACTGTTCGGTAAACTGGTTGATCTGCTTTTCTAGCAAGCTGTTTCATTGTCTATATGGGTTAGAAGTTAGCTTATCCAAGGACTTGTTTTTTGTGAGTCACATTCCAAGTCGAGTCTAACCGAGAGCGCACACACACATACACTGACACACACACACACGCATACACTGACACATACACATACACACATACACACATACACACACACATACACACACACATACACTGACACACACACATACACTGACACACACATACACTGACACACACACACATACACTGACACACACACACACATACACTGACACACACATACACTGACACACACATACACTGACACACACACACACATACACTGAC